>NC_029791.2:194459-196137 GCF_000816755.2 Arachis ipaensis | reverse complement strand
TACTAAAGGATATAACACTCATTACTTAATAAATAACATTAAAAAATGAGCCGGCAAAAAAATTATCTATTCGCAATGGTTATTTGGTCCCTAAGAAAAGCTTGTATTATTATATGAGAGGCAGTTACAGTTTTGTAAGTTGGATTAATTGAATTTATTATTGTAATATCAAAAAGCAATAACAAAATTAATCTCATGATATCATACTACTAATACTTTTCTTAAGCCACTATAAACAAGTTATTCATGATAATAGAAAATTAACTAACATAAACAAATAATTTCATTAATTTTAAACACAATGAAAAGAGAACAATTGAGATGTTAGTTCCTCATCAAATAATACTATTCTTAAAAAAAAATTTAGAAATTAATTATAATATAAACTAACTCAAGTTAATTTTTTGTATTTTTAATTTTAAAATTCGAAAAATTAGGGTAGTAGGAGGTTATTTTTTTATTTTTATACTAGACCTCCTATTTAACCTTACTCATCCGTTTAAGTAAGTGTCGGGGGTTCGAATCCCACCTTGTACATACAACAATCCATTAACCAACAGCAGACCCTTAAATAGAGCTCTGATTCACGATGAATTAATCTTTAACTTGTTAGAATGGAGAATACCGTGAACATCCAGACCTCCTATTTTTTAACTAATTGACTCTAATTGACTTTAATTAACTGCACTTCTAGTTGATTTTCTAACGGAACCGTTGTTAAAAATTAAAAAAGCATCCTCACATTTATTACCTTTGTCTTTTGCATCCATTCCTTTCTCCATCCACTCAATGATGTTTTTTTCCTTCCCTCATCTTATTATGCTATCACCTTTTGCCATTTAGTAGTTATATCAATGTTCATTCACTACCCTCTCTCTTAGCTTCTTTCTCTCTCATATCCAATTTGCTTTCTTTCTCTCTTAGTAGCTTGCAATAAATTAGGGTTTCCTCTTTAAGGGGGTGTATGTGCTTCAATTCATTCTCTCTCTCCCTCTCTCTCTCTCTTTCATTGGATATTTTGTCTTGTGAGGGTAAAATAGCATAGCTTCTGAATTGAAGGATCTCTCTCTCTCTCTCTCACAAGGGAAAAAAAATAAAAGGTACTTCCCTTTTAGTTTATCTGATCAAGGAAAAAACCTATACATACATCACAAACAGGTAAAATCATGTTCATCTATATAGCTATATCTATATTGATTATTTATTTATTTATTTATTTTTTCATTATATATACATAGTTCTTCTTTTCTCTGTTTTGGATCCTTTTCAGGAATCACTGTTTAGGGCTTTAGGAAACACAGTTTTATAATTTCAGCATGAAATTATGACTTTAATTTTTTTTTTTTTTTACTTAACTACTTTGGTCATGCATCATAGCTGAATTCCAGAAGAAATTAAAGAAAAAGTGTTCTTGTCTACATGTACTATTTTGTAAGCTAAGGCTGTTTCTATGATGAATATAGAAGAAAAATAAAACAAGAGAAAATTAATTTTAAAAAAATTCAGAAATTCAACTAATTATTAATTAAATTACCGGGACAAGAAAGAATTTAGATGACATTATATATGAAGAATTCTTCAATGTTTTTCTTTTTTACTCATGAATTGAAAAGTGAAGAGAGAAAGTAAAGAAGGAAAAATATTTATTTTAAAAAAAAAGAAATTAAACAAAAATAAA
>NC_029791.2:192615-194049 GCF_000816755.2 Arachis ipaensis | reverse complement strand
ATGAAGATATATATAATATAAAACTAGTAAAGTGTGACAACTAATCCTATAAAGTCTCCAAGTATTTGTGTATTGGGGAAGGTCCTTATGGAAGATTTTGGGAGAGGTTGATTTAGGTTTATATTGTTTATAAGATCAAACTAAAACAGAATTCAAAATTTAAGTCTTTTTCTGAATTTTTTAAATATTTAAAAATGAAAAATTTGACACTTTTTCTCTTTTCTTTTTCTTAAAAAAAAAATTGTTGATTTTTACATCAATATTCAATAATAAGTAAAAGTTCAATTTTCTGATTAGGTATGATGAGAATTGAATAACCACACAAAATAAACAAATATAGAAGAAGAAAAAAAGATAAAGATAGAGTGAGATCTAATGTTTTTAACTAATTAATCAGGTTTATAACAAATTTTGAAACTGAAACTGCTTACTAGAGAGAACAAATTACTAATTTCTAATTAATTCATTTAAAAAAATTGAAAATAAAAGGACATGATTTTAATATTAAAAAAAAATCTTGAGATAATGGATATTATTTCTAACCTTTGCAATACTTTTATACCTTTAAGTTACTCAATCACCCTCCAAGCTTTTTTCTTGAATCTTGAAGAAATTAAAAAAAAAAAGAATGAGACAAATAAATTGTTGTTATATATACTCATTCCATTTTATGGAAAATCTCTTTAATTTCTCATGCAGAGAAAAATGGCATCATCAAGCTCTTACAACTCTCCATGTGCTGCTTGCAAATTCTTGAGGAGGAAGTGTTTGCCAGGATGCATCTTTGCACCTTACTTCCCACCTGAAGAACCCCAAAAATTCGCGAATGTTCACAAGATCTTCGGCGCGAGCAATGTCACCAAGCTTCTCAATGAGCTTCTGCCTCAGCAGAGGGAAGACGCAGTGAATTCCCTCGCATACGAGGCAGAAGCTCGTGTGAGAGACCCTGTTTACGGCTGCGTTGGCGCCATATCTTACCTTCAGAGACAAGTCCAGAGACTTCAGAAGGAACTTGATGCTGCCAACGCGGATCTTCTTCGCTACGCTTGCAACGAAATTCCTCCTCCACATCATCATGTCCCAACCCTAGCACCACCATTAACTCCCACAATTCATCATCAACTTACACAAAGGCACTTTGGTGGTGCAAGAATTGGCAATGATCATGGAATTGGATTTTATAGGCAATCTCCAACCACCTATTCCTTCCCTTATTCTCTTCCATGGAATGAGGACATCAATGGTGGAGGAGCAGAAGGAGGAGGTAATTTATGATCATGATGATGATCATTATGAAAACTACTATGTTTTTGCAATGTTGTGTCCATCTTCTAGGGTTGGCATAGCATGGCATGGTATGAGGGTATTATATATCTATCTATATAATAATAATAATAATTAATAAATAAATAATAAATAATTATATGTTTCTCT
>NC_029791.2:190978-192497 GCF_000816755.2 Arachis ipaensis | reverse complement strand
GGGTTAGACACTTTGTAGTCCATGCTTACCCTATATATATTCCTGCCTTTTCATTCCCACGCTATGGTCTTATTATGGACCACCCTGTAATTTTATCCTTTTTAATTTTTATTAATTTTTTTTAACTTAGTTATTATCCCATTTGTTATGGCTTTCTTCAAAACCACTGAGTTCAATATTGTTTTTGCTTTCTCAATTACCTGAGTTGGTAATAATAATAGTGAAATTTCCTTCAGCTTAAATATACCTTATAATAGTTCTAAAATGTTTTTTTATTATTATGGTTTTTTTCATATACAAAAAACCACACATTTCTATTCATAACTATTGGATAACAAGTATAAACAATTATTTAATTAATTAATATTAATCAATTATTTCATTATTTAATTTAATTTTTTCTTTTTTCATTTAGAATTTAAAATTAAGATGTAAAGTTAGAATTTAAAATCTAGAGTTTACAATTTAAAATTAAAAAAATTAAAAAATTGATTAATTTCTCTTATTGATGTCTAAGATAATATAAAAAAAATCAAATATACATAAAATACTGATGTTTCAATAATTTTAACTATTAATTTAATTAATATATATTATATATATTTTATAATTGAGATCAACTGTTAAAACTACTGAAACAGTGATGCTCCAGTTATACTTGAAATTCTTCCTATAATATGAACTAGTTGATATATATAGAGTATGAGTGTGAGTGTGTGTGAGGGAGATATTGAAGATGATGATGAGGTTAGTGATTGTTGGAGAAAATGTCACAATCAAGGACACAGAAGAAGAAGAAGATATTGAGATTGAGTTTGAGTTGAAAGTGCAAGTTTGGGACTCAGAAGTCTCAATCTATCTCATGTGGATACAGTAGTTGGCATTGTAAAAAGTCATAGTCTTTTACATCAAAAAATCTCTTTGGGTATTGGGGATATAATATGGATCATATCATATGATATCATGAACTCAACTAACAGCAAAATTCAGCAGTGTTTTCTCTGAACTTGTGTCTCTTTCTCTCTGTTTCAAATTCCAATTACTTAGCTTCCTTTGAATTGTAGTTTTCATCATCTATTTTTTTTTAATTAAAAATAAATAATAATCTCAAGTTTTAATTTTTCCCGTGATGAGACTGAGACTTAGATCCACCACTCTCTGATTCAGGTTAATTTAATTTATTTATTTATTTATAATTAAAATAAAATGTGTGAGGAACAGTCACTATCTCATTGGATTCAATACCCTAAAGCAGTAGTAGTTCATGCTTAGGGTTTCAGCTTTTATTATTATAATATTTGTTTATTTTAATTATTTTTTGTCTCTCTTCCAATTAGAAGTACTCTAGAGCAATAGCAATAGCAATCTCTATCTTTGAAACTGTTGCTATCAACAAACAACATTGCAGTGTGTCAAACAGTGAGATATATATATACATACATAGATAGATACACAAAACCCTTTCCCTTCTCTCTCTCTCTTTCTCTTTTCATAAACTATGCAGCTACATTCACATATC
>NC_029791.2:189111-190346 GCF_000816755.2 Arachis ipaensis | reverse complement strand
TTAATTTTTTAATTTTGAGAAATAACGTATTATGAGTAAATATTAAATATAGTTTGGGGATTTGAGAGGTGAAGCAATGAGATTCCTAGAAGTTTCAGTAGCAGAATTGAATTCAAAATCCAAGAAGAAAAATTATATAATATAATAGGGTTAGGGTTTAAATGAAATAAATAAAAGCAAAGGAATTGAAGCATTTACTTACAAGTTCAGCAGCATTTGCGCAAAAAAAGAAAAAAGAAAAAAAAAAAACTTTGATCTGAAAGTCTATTCCAAAAGCAAGGTGTCATTTCAATACATTCTTCAAGTGTATGTTGAAAGTTAAACAGTTTTTGTTGTATGTTGTTGTTTAATTTATTTTGGGAAAGAGAAGCAAGAAAACATTGTTCTTCAGATCATCAAATTATCCTTATTTTCTTCGTGTAAAATAAATTAAATAATAAATATTTTGACTACTTTAATTTTGTCAGCGCACACACATAGCATCACTGCCACTCTGAACAAACAGAGATCAATAAATCAGAAACATCCTCCTCAGTATATTGATGCAAACACTAAAGCTTAAATTGCTGGCAAATTTTTTTTATTAGAAAAAAATATTTGTATTTTTGTTAAAAATTGGATAATTTAGTGTAATTACATATAGGTGAATTTTATATACGCAGAGTATTAAACATGTGTTATCATTTTGATAATATGCAAAGTATGTGTTGGACACGTGTTATCATTATGGTAACACGCAAGATGTGTGTTGGACACATATCAACATTCTAATCAACACGCAGAATGTGTTAACATCTTTTCTATGTATCCACAATACTATAATACACTTCAAATATTAATATTAAACCAAAACATTATTTTCATCTTCATATTAAAAATAATTTCTGTAAATTATTTGTCTTTGTCATACAAAGTTTTTTTTTTCAATATGTTTCGGTTAAGTATAATTCTTAACAAATAGTAATCTACACTTTTTATATGATACTTTTCCGTTTTAAACTAAGTATTTTACTTTTTTTTCTTAAATTCTTATGGTATTCAGACTAAAAATTAATTTGTCATAAATTTAATTTTAGATTTGTTTAAAAATGTTTTCGTTGATTAATGAATTGCTGCATATATAAAATCGAATTTAAATTTTCGAGACTTATTTAATAAAAAAAATTGATTTAAGTATTGAAAAACTAAGTATTTTTTTTAATTCTTTATATTTATTGAAATATATATATATATAT
>NC_029791.2:187980-188973 GCF_000816755.2 Arachis ipaensis | reverse complement strand
TTAGATTCCTATACAACAACAATAACAAAAAAAAATATACTTAGATTCCTAAACCTTCTTCGGCATGGTTATCAAAGACTTTTTTGAATAAAAAACTGATTGAACTCAACTAGAATTTATAATATATAAATAAATTGATAACTCTAATTGAAAGTGATTACAATTATAGAATAAAAATGATAAATATAAAATCTAAAACTAATTTTAAAACTAAACAAATCAATTTAAATATTAAACTTAATTTTTTATGACAACAAACTTATCATACATCAAGAAAAACCTGCATTTGAAGTAGAATCCTTTTAACATTGTCATCAAACCCTAATAACCAAAAAAATTAAATGAGACTTGAGTTAAAACGGAGGCAATAATAATTAATTTCGTCAAACAAAAAAAGAAATAAAGAAATCTCCTACATGAGGCTTGATGATATAATCAGTGAATACTAATTAATTTGGATTAGTTTAGTGATTAGTTTTATTGAGGCATAACTTTATATATGTGGCTTAGGATTATGGATGACCATAAGTAGGATAGAGTATAATTTTGATTCAATCCTAACTTTATCTATGGATTGAGAATAATCCAACTCCCTATTCACAAATATTCAATCTTATTCGCAGATTTTTATAAAAAAAACACTACTGTAAAAATTTATTTTGTACAAATTATGTTTCTGTGGTTGAAAACAGTTGCACGCGTGTATTATCAGTGACACTAGTATTATTAACTAATAATTTATATGATTTAAAATACAAATTTGTATTCTCTGTATAAATTTATATCTTTACTCTATAATTAATTTATTCATAAATATACTATATTATTATATAGCCTAATGAATAGATAAATTAAAGATTCAATACCAACAATACAATCATCTCACAAACAATACAATTGTCTCATAAATAATATAACTATCAAATATTTAATTTTACATAAAAAATTTTAGTTAAATTAATAACACAAATACAAATTAAATAAAATCATTGT
>NC_029791.2:187056-187972 GCF_000816755.2 Arachis ipaensis | reverse complement strand
ATCTTAACTCAAATTATAAAATAATAATAATAATAATAATAATAATAATAAAAATGAATACTCGTATGGTGTAGATGGTATGGTATGTTATGGTATGTTGGGGGATGAGGTGAGGCAGCTTTTGTGTGGACCTCGAGATCAGCAATGGGCTTGACTTTATCTTTCTTGGAATTTTTTGGTGAACCAAATCTCTTCCATCATCACAATATCTCCCCTTATTTCCGTCTAGTCCCTTTTAATTGCCTATGCAACCCGTGTTAATTATATGGAAATAAAAAGAAAATATTCAGTTTGTTCTTTGAAATTACATTTGAACGTCAATTTAGTTTTTAAAGTTTCTGCAGTAGATTTCGTTACAGAGTTAATTGAAAAATTTAGAGATTAAATTGAAATAATTGAAATTTCAAGGACTAAATTAAATCTCGAATATAATTTCAGAGACTAAACTGAGTATTTTCTTAAAAATAAATGGCTGATAAAGATAATTTTTGTAATAACGAATAAAAATACTTTTTGTGACACTTCTTCACTGTTACTAGTAATTTATATGGAAATAAATGAAAAAAATTGATGTACATAATCATCAGAGAATGAATATAAATGAGTAAGTAACAAGTAGTGTAATGAATCATAATAAAGCTAAGAGAGAGATATATACATTATTATTTTTGTGTGATGGCTCTAGCTAGCTATATGAACTGTTAAGGGTCAGGGAAAAGTGAGAATGGCAATCAGATTTTGTTGTTGTTTCTCTGAATGAATGCAATAGTTATATATACAATTTTCAGAATAATCCATCAAAATTAAACCCATCATCAATCTATCTTCAAACATGGAAAAGAAGAAAAGAGGCAGGTGAAAAATGGCAGAAAGGACAAAGAAGCTAAGAGAAGATGCATGTGAAGGTGATGGAGAG
>NC_029791.2:186650-186980 GCF_000816755.2 Arachis ipaensis | reverse complement strand
CCCACACCCAAATTCTTTATGTCCTAATAACAAAATTGACCACAATATCATGTGGTCTACAACACTTGTATCTTCTCTTCTTATATCATTGAGAAGAAAAAATAGTGAACATTCAAGTTCTTGTTATTTCTTCTAAAATCAATACTAGAAAATACCAAGTTACCGACAAATTTTTTTAGCGACGGAATTTAGTTGTCGGAATTATCAACGAAATTTGCGATGGATTTTTTGTCGGAAAAAACGAAAAAATTTGTACACTAAATATTCTTAATATTTGTACGAAAATACGGGTTATTATTAATTAATAAAATAAAAAAATATGTGTTGATT
>NC_029791.2:182621-186558 GCF_000816755.2 Arachis ipaensis | reverse complement strand
ACTTTATTTAGACTATTAATTTTTTAATATTGAATAATGAAATTTTGTGTATTTTTCTTTTTATGAAAAAAATAATTAAGTAAATTCCAAGGTATTCAACACACCACAATTAAAAACACATCACAATTATATTAAGATAGATAGATTCTCAAATTTAAAATAACAATAGAAAGGATCCAAACATACATTTGTTTGCCTTTGACTGAAGGTCAAAAAGCAAATTATTTTTTGATGTTGAAATATCATTATGTATGTATAATTGATCCATGTTGAAATATATCAACAGTGAAAATAAGAAGCCAAAGAGGTAGCAAGCAATGTACTTTGGTTATTGGGGTGGTGTGAATATAATGAATATTGTGGTCAACAGAGACAAAGGAGTGTATTGTGAAGCTAATAGTATTTCTAGACAGTCATTGAGACAAGTATACGTGCACATGTGATGTGTCAACCTCAATTGAGTCTACCAAAAATATTCCAACTTTCAATCAATATTCAAACTCTTTCAAACACTAGTAGTGATGTAATCCAACCTCACCATTCAACATTCAACATCACCAATTCACCATAGCCATATAATAACTTCAATAGTTTTTTTGGTGACTAATAATTTCAATAGTTTAATTTTAATAGAGTGTAAAGCGATTTATATACTCGTATAATTACATTTATTTTTTTGAATGACAGTTATTTACGAGGTTAATGTAAAAAATAATTATTATTATTAATGTAACGTTACATAATTAAATGTACGTATAAAACTATTTTATACTGACATTAAAATTAAATTCATAAGTTCTAACTTCTAACCCTATAACATAACATGCACGTAATTAATTAAACATATATATAGTAAGAGAAGAATTTTAAATATTTTAAAATATTGGTGTTCTAATAATTTTAATTATTAACTTTAATCTTATATATATTTAACAATTAAAATCAGTGGAATATTAATACTATTAGGATCGGATATCTAAAATTTTTCAATGGCATATACTTACAAGTTTTTCTTTTTAAATATTAATTTTGGCTCTTCGTTAAAAGTTAATCTAGCTTCGTTCCCATAATATATTTTTCCAATATGAATCAAAGCAAAACAAAGCAATGGTTTTCTTTTCTTTTCTTTTCTTTTTTTTCCCTCAATGTTAAGTGATTAAATTTTCTTTTTAGCATTACATTTAAATTAATATTTTTTAGTGAAAGTAAAATTGGGTGAAAAGTGATGATTGTAACTATATTTTTTAAAAGAGTGGACATTGTATATGATGTCTTTATTTTTTAATATTTTTTATTGCAAAAAAATAATTGTCTCTTTCCATTGAAAAACACTTTTCACTATAGTAATTAATATCCTTAAATTAGTACTAGTTAACTCTCTATCTTTCCAAACTAAAAATATTGGGTCCTAATATTCCCTTTTTTCACTTATAGTAATTATACTAATTTTCTATTTTAGAAAAAAAATATTTTTCTAATAAAATTATTAATTTAATTATAATCATTATAGAACTATTAATTCTTTATATATATAACTAGGGATAATTCTTATGTATTCCCTCAAACATTATACAGTTGCTCAGGTTAAATAGTTGACTGAATAAAGAAAAGAACAACTAGGAATATAATATTAACAAGTGATACAAAAATTGTTATATATGGGGGCATAAGAAAAAGATAGACCTAACAAATTCTTAGTAAATTAAAGTTACAATTAATTATTAGAATTTATTTCATATGCATCAATCTTTAGATCATTCTAAACTTAGTGGGACAAGTGCGCTGCCTCTAAGAATCAAGCAAACCATGCTTATGTCAGTGCATCGAATCTAACATAATTAATAAAATTAAATGAAATTAAGAGTTAATATTTTTTTTTGTTACCCACGGTATTCCCCAGCCCGACAGGCCAAAGACTAATTCGTCGCGGATCGAAATTCCATTTAAGGGTCTGTCGCTGGCCAATAAGTTGCTGCATGCACAAGACGGAATTCAAACCCCCCGACACTTACTTAAGCGGACGAGTGAGTTGACCACTCGACCAACTCAAATTGGTTAATTAAGAGTTAATTAGTTCATTTAGGAACCATATGCACAAGATATTAATTAATCTTCAAACATCATTGCCCATATCTAGTGATATCTACTCTTTTTTCCTTACATCTTTTGAGTATATAGTATTATTAATTATTAATTATAAAATAATTATCTCAAAAAACTGAATTCTAATTGATAGGGTTCAGATTTAGGTATACGTTGCCACATGCACAAGTTCTATAAAGTTTATAATTTGAAGTGTCTGAAGAGCACGGGTTACTTTATCTAATCTTTCTTTACGGCCTTAATTAATTACGATTTTTATTTTAATCTAAAAGTTATTAACCTACAAGATTTCCAATAATGATGATGGCCATGATGGCAGCCACTACTACTACTTCTGTTCTAAACAAGAAAATTAATTAAACCTATGATTAAGGGTCAAAGAGATGCCCTCATTCCATTCTTTTCCTTTTAATTTAGTTTCCCTTTTATCAAGATGAATCATTCTTTCATTGCTTACGCATATATGCTTCCCTTTTTCATTCCTCTATCTCTTTTTTTTTTCCTTTTTAAATGTGTATATTATCAAGAGCAATGTTAAATGATTAATAAGTATTTTTACTAATATTTGACTAATTTATTTTAAATATTAAAGACTAAAGATTAAATTTTAAATTTTAATAATATAAAAAGGTGGAAACTCAAGTGGAGTCGACTTCACATGAAGTTGATAACTGAGAGCCGTTAGATGATTTGACTGATTTGACTAAATTTTCATCTAACGGCTTTTATCTATCAACTTCATTCACGTAAAGTCGACTGCAGCTGAGTTTTCACCATATAAAAATAATAAGATATTAATCTAAAATATTAACTAATACTGATAAAAAATATGGGCTCCTAATATACATTTTTGTATTATATATCAATAGCACCCTTTGAAACTTTAAAGGGTATGCAATTTCTTATGCAAGGATATTATTGTTAAGAGAATCATGTAACGGATTGGATATAATTACAAGATATGCTTGAGTTATTCCAACTTCCTATAGGAATATATGTACCTTAATATTTTTTTTTTATATAGGTTAGTTTTATTTTTAGAAATGATTTTTGAAGAGAAGTAGAAGCATTCAATATATGCATCTATCATATTAAATATTTGAAAATTAAAAAATATTCAAAGTTAATTCATTACTAGCCAAGTCCGATCACGTGAATTTTATTGAATAATATTAAGATAAGATTGGTTAATATTTAAATTTAACTTAATTTGCTAGAAGAATTTATCTCATATAGAACAACCGTTACTATCATCCATTAACACTTGATGAGATGTTAAAAATTGAACTTAAAAAAGTGTAATAAATTAAATTCCAAAACTAGTCGAAGATAAAGTCATGATAACCTTTTTTTTGTAGAGTAAACTGATTACTGGACCAATTCAAATTGATTATAAAATCATGATAACTTTTATAAATATATAATGAGCTATTCTCAATTATTATTTATTAATATTTTCTCTTAAAAAAATAAAAATTTTGGGTCTTCTAGAAGGGTTCTGATGCATGGGATTAAAGCATGCTTCTCTATTTGAGAAGATATATATAGATTAATTAATTATATAACAGTAACTGAAATTGAAAAAGGTGGAATATCTTTTAATTTTATGTAGTAAATTAAACTGTGTGCATGAGGCATAGTTTTTTTCTGACTTGAGCGGAAAGAGCATACCAACATGGCAATGGCATCAACCAATTAAGGTCCCTCACAATATAAATTTTGCGCTTTCGGTCATTAATTTCGTCATCATCACTTCAATTATTGCTCCAAAAATATAATTAATTAATCGAGAAAGTTTGGAAACGAAAGTTCAGGGAGCAGCCAAAACATTCCT
>NC_029791.2:175455-181556 GCF_000816755.2 Arachis ipaensis | reverse complement strand
TTAGCAATCAATGTATTTTCTATAAATAATATTATTTCACAAAATATAAAATTTGTATTCCTAAAGATCATATGCAACTTTGTGATAGAAAATTTGTCTTATAATATTAAAATTCCTGAAGCCATATGCTATTTTTATAAGAAAATAAAATTGCTTATTCATCTCTATTTTATAAGTGTTCAATTCTTATTAACAATGTAATAAATTTTTTTCTACAAATATTGTCCTATCTTTTAAATTATTTCACATGTGTCTCAATAGATCATGATATTAAATTATTTTAATATTTTTAGTTAATATTCATATGTATATTTATTTACGGTAATACTAGAGAAATAAAAAAAATAGCCATAACTTATCTTATTTAATATTCATTAATTGTCATAACAATTAATGAATGCTAAATAAATAAGATAAATTATGACTATTTTTAACTAATTTTTTTTGTTATAAAATATTTTTTATTTATAAATTAATTGTGTCAATTAATTAAAAAGAGTGATTTCCACCTTGATCTCTTATAAGTGAGAATGTTATTAATGTGATTTTTGGCTATGTAGCATGGCTCATTAAAAACCAATTTAAGTGTAAGTACTAGCTAATATATCATATTAAAGTAGAAGGCAGGTAAGTACTAGCTAATAGCCGCACCCATATATGTATGTAATCAACATAAGTAGACAATTAAGCTTAAATTAAGTCTAAGTTTTTAACTAGTGAAATATCTTTTCAACTCTTGGAGATACTTATGTAAATGGTTATTCGGTAATTGGATCCAAATATTTTTGCTGGTTTGGGTCGAGCTCTTGCATTCTTTTGTTTGAACTTTGGGCCTCATATTCTTTGAATTATTTAGATGCAGAATTTAGGATAAAAAAAAAATAAAGTTACAATATAAGTTAATAATCATAGGTTGGTCTAATAATTAATTTATTAGTCTATTAATTAAATTGTCTCTATATTAATAGCGTAGAGTTTGCACTTTGCAGGTAGTTTCATTGTAAAAGGTACACATTGTCTTTTTTTTTTTTTTTGTATCAGAGTATCTATTATGTTAGAAATCCAATAATTAATCCCTCAAATATTGATAAAAACACAAAGTGGATGACCCTTCTAAATAAACAAACTCTATTCTTATTTTCTAGTGAGTATTGAACTCGAGAGAAATGATTAAAGGAGACAGACCTTCATTCATTTGTGCCAGCTTACGTTGGTGCACATGTTTTCCGATTAATGTTGAATTATGATTCATATTGGATAATTAAGCATACACAAATCCATATGCATTAATACTGTCAATAGGGCTGATCTCGTAGGGCTTTGAATCCTAATTCATAGGGCCAAGATAATATCACAATAAAATGCCTTACAACCAAACGGGCCAACTTTTCAAAAAGCCCATAGGGCTAAAAGTCCTCATGGAGCAAAGGATCTAGGGCTAATCTATGGGCCACCTTTCTTTTTTTTTTTTAAACAAAAAGAAAATAAATTTACTTCCCAATTAATTGCCTAGTGTGATTTTTGAGAAATCGAGAATAATAAAAATATGATGAGATTTTGTATATTAATAATAAAAAATAAACTAAGTTAGATTAGTTCAGTGATTAGCTCACTAGTCTGCTTAAGTAAGTGTCGAGGGTTCGAATTCCACTTGATACATGCAGCAACTCATTGGTCAACGACAAACCCTTAAATGAAGTTCAGTACAACGACGGATTAGTCCTTAACCTGTCGGGTTAGAAGATACCATGGGAAACCAAGCAACTTTTGTGTTTTGTAACCATCAATTGGTCATTAATAATATTTTTAATGGTGTGAGATTAAATCTAATAGTGTAGAATCATTCATGTCCTTTGACTTTATTCTAATTGTGATGAAAACTTCATTAATAAAATTAGAAGCGGTATGTTTCTTAAGAGAAAACAAGATCAAATTAATTAGTTCACCTAAGCGTGAAAACTCTATTGTTCTACATGTAACAGAATTCCCCTACATTAATTAAGTCCTAAACATCTTAACCAGCATACAAACATATTATCATCATGATTTGGTGCGCATGTATCTCTTTCCACAAACCATACATCAATTATATAATGTCGAAACTAACTAATATAATATAATATTATACATTATACATTGTGTTAATTAAGGTGCAAGTACTACTACTATCGAAAGTTTATAGTAGAGAGTCTGTGTAGAAAGTGCATAAAATTTTCATCTGTATCCAACATGCTAATTCTTACATATTGTTGGCTAACTCCAAAGTGTGTTCCACTTCTTGTTAATATGTTGTGTCCTCTAAGAAAGCTTTCGCAGTCTTCTACATTTCTTTCACATTTTAGCCACACAAATGCTGTGTACAAACGTTTTACAGTGTCAGTACATCAAAATAAAATTCAGTATATAATAATAATAACTTAATTATTTTGCAATATGTAGTACTTTAAGAAGAATTTTGAGAATATTTGTTTAGAAAGTGTTGGAAATTTGTATCTAAGGAAATATTTGTTTCAAGAGAGTAACACAGATTTTAATTAGGTTATATTTTGAGAATTTATTTTAATATACTGTCAGTATAAAACAATTTTATACGTACATCCAATCATCTGATTAAACGACTATGTAAAATATTTTACATGGTCAATATATCAAAATTAGAAACGAAAACAAAATATTTTTTTGTCCCAAAGGGGAAAATTATTGGTATTTTTGCTTCAATAATGTATGAACACCATTTTAGTTTATTATTATTACCTGGATGAGGCTCCAAATTTTGATTAAAGAAGGTGCAAAAAGAAGGAGAGAATGTAGGGACACTGAAGAATCCATTACTACGTTGAACTGCTTCTCTGAGTTGTTTCCATCTGTCTGACATGATTTTGTGGCTGAACTGGAAGAAGGATTCGCCGCCGCCTTGTAGTTCGCAGCTGTCGGAAACTGCCCTCAGAACCTTGGCGGCCCTAAGCTGTGAGTCCTTAGAGACTCCTATGGTATTGAGCTCTATGAATTTGGTCATTTTCTTTGCTACTTCTTTGTCTTTCACAAGAGCCCACCTACAAATCTTAGTGTAAATTCAAATCTTTCACAAGGACATAGCATACTACTAATATGATCATTAGTGTTCAAATCTTTTAGATATTTGCAAAAGATTAATGCATTTTTTAGAAGTTTAATTGATTCAATAGGCTTTTAGGCCAATTCTCTCAGAATTACGCACAAGTATCATCTCAGAATTACTTTAATACGAAGTTTGATAACTGAAAATCGTTGAATAATAATTTAGTCGAATATTTTAAATCATCTAACGATTTATAACTATCAATTTCATATAAAGACAATTATGTATGAGCTTTTACCGAATCTTATTAGTATATTGTTTGATAGTGATACAAACATGATGTGTAAAAAGAAAACAGAAACATAGCCATCATATCAATGAATAATCATATTAACAATTCTACGACTCAGATATATTAATTAGATAGGTCTTTCTATCGATCTTTTTAACTATGCACACGAATTGAAGACCAACAGAAAGACCTATCAAATCCCAATCTTTATTAGAATAGTAAAAATTCAAGTGCAGTCATTTTATGTAAAGTTGATAATTAAGAATCCGTTAGTTGACAATTTAGTAAAAAATGTCAAATCATTTAACGATTCTCAGCTATCAACTTCATATGAAACTAACAACGACCGAATTAATTTCCAGGTATTAGAATAGAATGCAATGTATGAAAGTTAGGAAGAGACAAACCCAATGCGCATTCCAGCATGACCAGTAGTCTTAGAAAGAGTGAAAAGGGTAAGATCATGGTTGGAAGGGGAAGAAATAGGAGTGTACTGAGGCCAGTAATAAGCAAGATCGTGGACCAGTAGACCCTCAGAGCGATTGAGCACTGAACGCCTGACGCAGCCATCAGGGTTGTTGGGAGAAGTAACTAACTCAATGTAGGGCCCACTTTTGTCAAACTTGTCAGCATCACCACCCCATTTGTATAGCCCTGATTTCTGGTAATCCGTCATTGATGGGTATGACTGCATTTCAACATCTCTCATCTTATGCATTCATTAATAATGAAGTTAATTCTACTGTGTCTATGAATTACTGTCTAAATTTTGTGTAACTTATTTTTTTAGTAAATTTTAATTTTTTAAAAATTTTTATTTTTATATTTTTAAATTAAATATTAATTTTTTATTTTTTTTTATAAATAAACATTACCTTTTAGAGACCATAACATTCACATTTTATAATAATCTCTATTCTCTAGTAAGATTTTCAAATGTCAAATCTACTTATTTTGACTGTCATCACTCATCAGTTCAGCACATGCAAACTGTATATTGTATCCACTGTCATCGTCTTATTTATTAGTTATTTATATAAAAATATATATTAAAAATAGTTGAATCTCTAAGTTTATATATTCAATAATCAAAGATAGTGTTTCAAAAATCAAATTGAACCAGTTGGATTTGGTTAATTGAAAATTGACTATTATATCAATCCAGTTTAAGATAAAAAATGTTTAGAAGTAAATCAGTTAAAAGATAAAAAAATCCAATAAAACAATCGATTAATTAATTGAACCGGTCTATTCAATTACCAGTCCAATTTTCAAAACACTTACACAAAACATGACAAATCAATAAAACATGAAATTCTTATAAAAAAAAATGGTGAATTTTAGTATGCTATGTTTATAATAGTTAGAGTGACTATAAAGTGTTATTAAAATTAAAATTACATTTTTTTTTACATTTTAATAACACTTTTTTTAGCAATATTTTTTATGAAGTGTTGTTAAACAATAAAAAAATATTATTTTAATTTTAGCACTATTTTTAAAATACTATATCTATGGCAGTAATATAGACATACTAAAAAATGATATAAAAAATTAAAGAATTAAAAGAATTATTTAAAAGGAAGCAAATGAAAAAAATAAAGACCAACAAACTATAATTTAAATAACATAGTATTTTCATCCGCATCTAAAAGTCTCGTGTTCGAATTTCACTCCTAACTTAAGAAGAAGGAAAGAAAGACATACAGAGTAGTAGGGGGAAGCAGAGACAACACTGATGGGTTGAGGAGAATGAGTTGGAGAGAGAGCATAGAGAGCAGCAAGAAAGAGCTGAGAGGAACCCGTTCCAACAACAAGGTGACGATCCTCTGTGACAGCATTTCCCACCACACGGTGGAGCCTCACAACCTCCTCTGCAAACTCAGGTTCTAGGAACCAACAAACATTGCTCACATCTGAGAAGTAACTCATTGATTGCCACCCTGCAATTCTGATCGTTGTTTTCTCTCCCGTTTCTCTCCAAAATGCTTCGTACACTCTCGGGTCTCCACTGCCAATCAAAACAAATTCATTAAGGATATAATTTTGTTAAGCAAAATGCACCTGAAGCTATTTTTATGTGAAGTTGACAGTCGAAAATCGTTAGATAATTTGATAGATTTGACTAAATTATTATCTAACGATTTTTTACTATCAACTTCACAAGAAACAATGCACGTGAGTTTTCGCTATTTTGTTAAGTGCTAAACTTCTATCAAGTTTATTAAAAAGGTGTTAAGTACTTTTAATTCATATTTGCATGTAAAATTTAATGTTGCTTCTGTATACTTATTAAATTAATTAAGCTAAAAAATTATAAATCAATATTGTGTTAGGATTAGTATTGGATCATGCTCTAATTTCTTTTAAAATTACATCTAAATTTGAAATTTTATGTTGATCAATTATTGGCAGAATCAGGATGAATTCAGGTTGGTAACAATAAAGAAATAGGAATAGTTTCATTGGAATCTGAATTAAATTCTCTAAATCACCATTGGTTTTAGTTTTAGAATGAAAAACTCTTAGATGGATTATTCAATGAAAGCACTATTTGATACGGTATTGTATCAAGAATTAGAGAGAATTAGGTAGAAATATGAGAGAATAGAATAGAATTGCCTAGAATTAAAGTTAATAGGAGAATTAAAATTTCTAATTTAATTACATCATGCATGTTTACACTATTACATCATACTTTTATTTATAGTATACTTTTTTAATTAGGTTATAAACTCAATATTAATCCTA
>NC_029791.2:175149-175409 GCF_000816755.2 Arachis ipaensis | reverse complement strand
AAAAAATAAAAAATAGTTAAAATAGCTGATAAAAAAATTAATTTATTGGTTGAACTACATTTTTAAAACATTAAATAATTCTAAACATCGGATACCTCATTCTTCTTGTAATATTATTATAGTGTTGAATTTAACTTCTGAAATAAAGTAATAATACTTTATTTTGTTATAATGAAATTAAATGATAAATCTTAAACAATTGAGTATATAAAAAAAATTAGGGGGTTATTATTTAGGCTATTTAGTGGCTGGTGCATTTG
>NC_029791.2:172786-175131 GCF_000816755.2 Arachis ipaensis | reverse complement strand
GTTAGGCTATGGAAAATATGGGGGTCCATATATATGAAGGAAGAAATGATTAGACAGAATAATGAAGAGGACAAAAGATAGAAAAAGTAGATGGTAGATGTTTGCATTTACAGCTACATACATCAGATTAATTGGGAGGCAAACCCATGCATATACCTCTCAAGACTTTTGAAGACCACAAAACAAGTTGGAATTGGACTTCCATTTTTAATAATATGCATTTAATTATAATTTTTATTTTTTACCAAAAAAAAAAATTCAAAAAAAAATTACGTATTTTTTACTAGGGGTGGCAATGGATAGGGTAGGATTGGGTTTGGAGCCAACCCTAATCTTACCCACGGGTTGAGAATATCTCAACCCTAACCCTACCTGTTCTTAACCTGCGAGTACCCGACCCTACCCGCGGGTTACAAAAAAAGATGCAACATTATATAACTTGATGATAATTTAAAATAGAACTGACTTTTATATATAAAAAAAATTAAATTATCAATTAATGAACTTCTTTTAATGACTAAGGATCTTTTGCATTTAGTGAGAAGTCTTTGGTTCAATATCCACTTAAAACATATTTTTATATAAATATATAACATATACATATATAGAATGCGAGTTAATCGAAACTTGTAATTTGAAATTATCTTTTTATTCTAAAAATTTTATATTTTAAATTTAAGATTTAAAATTTTAATCTTAATCTTAAATCTTCACAAAAGAACAAATTGAAAATTAATTCCCATGATTTTTCAAATAAAAACGTACTATAATTGAGGCTTTTGGTCCATCCAATTGAATTGGTACACTTTTCATTCACAACCAATTAGTTGTGTCAGCATGAATTAAATATATCTGTTAATTATTGGTTACACTACTATCCTTTAGGAAACTATCTCTTAATTTTCAGTAATAAAATTCAAATATCAATAATTTTATATAAAATATTCACAAATGGGGCGGCCACATAGAAGATTAGAAAAAGAAAAACTCTTAAACTTTAACTGGGACAAGAAAAGGTGCAGCACTGCAGTTTCATAATAATTTTGATGGTCACTGCCGAAAGATAAAGGTTGCCTTCAATCAGTGTAAGCAACAAAGCATCAACCATATCATCCCCCACTAACTTATTTCCTATTCTTCCTACTAAAAAGGCACCATTACTTTTATTTTCTTTCTTTTCTCATCATTATTATTATTATTTCTATGTAGTATAGTAGTAATATTCCACTTTTTTATTATTAATTACTTAAATTCGATTTATCATTGATCAATAAATTAATGTATATACAAATAAGAATTAAAACTCTAACACTTGTTTAGTTAAATATTTCTCCACCCGACAAGTTAAAAGACTAATTTGTCGTGAATCTGAGTTTTATTTAAGAGTCTGTTGTTGGCCAATAAATTGCTGCATGCACAAAACAAAATTAGAAATTGTGATATTTTATTTAAACGGATGAGTGAACTATTCGACCAACCTAAATTGGTTAATTAAATTTTGTGTTTTGACCCTCTAACTAAATTAGGTATGATATTTTTCCGTGGGTGAAAAAAGAGGAGGAAAAAAAAAAAAGCAACGGTAGTGGATTTCCCAAATCAACTCTAAGCTATAGTGTTCTTCCCTGCAAGTGACTTTCACATTTGACCAAAATTCCCCACACGTAATAAGGGAAAAGATGACAAAAACTGTTTTTTTCCCTAGTGTATAAAATTATTGTTATAATAATATATAAAAAAATAAATAAATTTTTTATTTTTTAATTCGAAGACATATAAATTTTTTACTAATTAAAAATATAAAAATTTTAATAATTTTTTTAAATATAAAACATTTAAATTTCTCCGTTCAAAATATATAAAAACAAATTAATCTCTCAAATAGACTTAAATGTTTCACATTTTAAAAAATAAAAAATCAAAAACATATTTATCGTTTAATCTAATATAAATTTATGCATCGCATAACTTTAATTATGTCAAAACTCAAAACAAAATCATTAATTGCACCCAGATAAAATTCATATCAATGATTAGAGCACAAAGAGAGTAAATTGGAGGTAAAAGTAACCCTAGCTTTTCTAAGAATATTCTTTTAAAAATTAAAATAGTGTATTTTTCTTTTTTCCTTATACTATAAGCATTTTAGTGAGATTAACACTTTGGTGGTGTTTCAACTTTAATATTCTTTTATTGCACTTAATCATTTTCAGTGAATAACATTTTTCATAAAAAAAACTCGTGTCAGAAAGATTGCTAGAAGCATAATTATTTATATATCTTTTTTTATTATTTTAAAATTTTAGAAGAAATAATTTTATAACAATTAGTTATATTTTAAAAATTTA
>NC_029791.2:171940-172748 GCF_000816755.2 Arachis ipaensis | reverse complement strand
TATACTCATGATTTAATATTATGATTTTGCTAAAACCAAAAGTTTGCAATAACAATTTGTTTATTCAATTGTTAAAAACATTAATGCATTAACTCTTACTTTTCTTTTTTTTAATAGAATCTTTTTAGTTTTGTATTATTTTTAACAATTACCTAAGAAATTCGTTAGATAAAAATTCTAAAGGTTATATTATAGTTACAATAATGATTAAAAAATTGAAAGCACGAAGTCAAACTACCAAACAATATTTAAAACTGTTTACAAGTCTATACTCTAAATGTCTCTGACATTTTTCTTTATTTTTTGTTCAAAAAATTCAGACGTGATACATCTTTACATAAAAAATAGTATTATAAACTACTAAATAATTTAAATAAATATATTCGATCAAATATATCAAATTATCTAACGAGTTATTTTACGTGTTGTGAGAATCCAATTTTCTGTTTTTGTTGTAAGAGAATAAATTGGGCAGGTTAAATGGTAAAGACTATGACTTGTCCCTTTCTTGCTCAGAAACAAGTGCAGCAAGCAAAGTAAAGAAAACCGGTCCCAAAATTAAAGACTCAAGGCCCAGAGCCAATAACGCACAATATGAAAAGGACTATTCATTCTTCATAATAATAAGTAAAATTCAAATCAAATACAACATTCTTATATTTTTCTTGATTAAGTGATTTTACCATAAGTAAATTTCTTTTTGATAATTTTTTACATAAATGTCAAAATTTTCAGAAAAGAAAATTTTTTAAAAAATTATCTTAGCTTTTGTTATATGAACTTTTTAAATAATTATGCAATTAATATT
>NC_029791.2:170912-171816 GCF_000816755.2 Arachis ipaensis | reverse complement strand
TTGATAAACTTTAAAAATAAAAAAAATAATTAAAAAATCTATACAAAAATTTAACAAATTCAAAAAGATTTATTTAAAAGAAGTGTTATAAACATAATTACTTATGTTGTTTTTTCTACCCGTTTAAGTGGTTGAGATGAATGATTTCACGACAAAACTAACACTATAAATATGATACCAATAAATAAATTAAGGTGGAAACTCAGGGTAGTCGACTTCACGTGAAGTTGATACTGAGAATCGTTAAATAATTTGACTGATTTAACTAAATTTTCATCTAACGGTTCTCGGATATCAACTTCACGTAAAATTCATTTCACCTGAGTTTTCACCATAAATTAAATAAATGATTATTACTAATGTTGAAAGGGTAGTAAAATAGAACTTACTGGTCGAGATTGATGACTCTGTTGTTGTTTTTGGGTGGTGGTTGATGATGATCCTCACAAGTAGAAGAAGAAGAAGAGTTGGAGAAAGAAGAAGATATAAGCAAGCGAGGTTTATTGTGAGTGTGGAGATTACTA
Source organism: Arachis ipaensis (assembly GCF_000816755.2). Taxonomy (NCBI): domain Eukaryota; kingdom Viridiplantae; phylum Streptophyta; class Magnoliopsida; order Fabales; family Fabaceae; genus Arachis; species Arachis ipaensis. The sequence continues at coordinate 171,292 of NC_029791.2, read as the reverse complement.
ATTTGCCCCTGATGAGGATATTTGTAGAAGAAGAGATCAAGTTGGGAATCATAGATTATTCTGAGTATGAGGCTTACATTGAGAGCGAGAGAGAGCACCAACAAGTGCCTCATGGAGAACAAGCTCTGAAGCTTCGCCATGAATCAAGATTCAAGAGAGAAGAAGGAGGAGTTAGTGTATGTTCTTCAATAATCACTATGCACACTTGCCAATTATATAAATAACTCTCTCTGTGGTGTCATTCAAAAATTATTATTTTATTAACCTAATAAATTTGTTTTATTTTTTTCAAAAGTTATTAGTTTCTTATTGTTACACTAACTTTATTTTATATAATCTCTTTTTTTTTTTGGTTTGAGAAATTTTAATACTGTGTTGTG
>NC_029791.2:166675-170750 GCF_000816755.2 Arachis ipaensis | reverse complement strand
ACTCAATTTTAAAAATTTGTTTGTAGTAAAAGAAGTGATTTATATTTATAAACTCTTTAAAGACATTATTAAAGATGTGAGATTTGTAATAAAAATAAAAATAAACACTTTTTTTTTTCAAATTCAAAGAGAAACTAAATTAGAGTTGTTTTTGGATTAATTATTTAATTCCTCTCTTTTTCTTTCCCCTCTCTCTCTCTGAATAACCTAAGATTCACTTTGAGGGTTGACTTTGTAACTTGTAAGGATGATTTATGTTGGTATTGAAATTTTAAAACTATCATTTTTATTATAGAATTTATATTTTGTTAACTATTTAGCTCATAACTATGGATTTACAAAAGTAATACATGTCGTTGCTAAATGCATTATTTGCCACGTGGCATATCACATGTGATAAAAGATGCTACAAAACATGCCATGTGGCAGATCACATTTGCTTGCATTATAATAACATGTCCTTAACGTGATGATGGGTTAGCAAACACATGTTTAAGAATTTATTTCACCTATTTAGAGAAAAAGATTATTTGACAAATACTTTAACTATATATATAGATCACATTAATTAAGGACATATCTATTATGAATTTTTTTAATATACTTTATCTACTTATATTTCTTTAATCTAGCTTTTAAAAAAAATATTCTCATGTAGTCATGTAGATTTCTAAAGTCTAAAATTTAAAGTCATTTAGGTCAAATTAGAGTTTTAAAAAAGTAGGCTAAAGCCCAAAAATGTTTAATAATAATAATATATTTAAATTTAAATCACATTTTAATATTATGAATNCATGCATATATAACTTAACTTTTTTTTTTTTTTTACTAAAGATAGGGAGATTCGAACCCACGACTTTTTAGGTGAGTATGAAGAGATTATACCATTTGATATATAACTCATTGGCCATATATAACTTAACTTTTTTTTTTCTCAAAGATAAATGTTATTTTATTAATATAAAATAAAAGTGTTTCCATAAAGAAGTACAAAATAATTGGGTATTTCTATTTATTACCAACTATGACTGAAAGACTAAGAGCTTAAAAAAGAGTAAAGTAAGAGTAAAGAAAATTAGCAGCATCTATCAGGTATGGCTCACGAATTCATGTACTAAATTACTGACTTCTTTCACTATTTCTGGTATTGAGCTTATTACCTTCTCAAAAACACACCAATTTCTCGCTTTTTAAGTGCTCCAACACAGCGCCGCTACGAGAAGGATTTTTGAAACAAATTAAATTGAAAAGATTTGGCAAGTGATAATAAGGTGAATATAATCCATTCAGGTCCCAATTTTTGAGGTCCAAGCATTGAGTAGCAAGGAATTAATGCATGTGATGATAGGGATAAGATAACTACACATGCACCTAGGGCACAAATGCCTTGATTTCTATATTCATCATCTATCCAGACATTAGGCATATACTCATAATTTGGGACCAATATACATTTTCATATGATAGGGAAACCTTATGGCTGTTGTGTGGAGAATTTTGAATGAAGGGTTTGAGGCTCAGCTAACTTCAATTTAATTTAAGGATCATAAATGGAGGGGACCCTTGTCTATATAAATAAGTCTCAAGAGGAATTTGGTCCAATATCTATAAAACTATTAGCACTAGCTTTAGCCCCTTTGACTTGGTGTGTGTTGTTTCATTCACACAACTTGCAAACATGCCTTTTCACTCTGCTTCCTTTATTTGGAGTTTTTTGGACCCCATTATGGCTGCTACAAATTTAATTTAAATCCTCTAAATTTTAAATTTTTATTTTAAAAGGTAAAGCATGATCTCTCACTTTTAAATAATTTTTCTCTCATATTTTCTCTTGGTCCCACTTATGAAATAAACGATGAGAGATCATATTTTTTCTTCTAAAGTAAAATTCAAAATTTAGAAGATCCAAATCCCTATAAATTAATCACCCATTGTTATCTTCTTCTCGAATTAAGGTTCTTTTTTTAAAGTTGAATATAATTATTAAGACAATTATAAAGTTTTATTAAATATTTACAAATTAAAAAAAAAAAACAAAAATACCTTCACTACTTTAAAAAATTACTTTTTACGGTTATTTATTTTATTTTTAATGACAATAAAAATACACGTTAATGTATTTACCAATAATTAGACATTAATCGTCTTATATTTTGTCGTTAAAAAGTTTTAGTGACAATAATTATTCAATTGTCAATAAATATCTTTTCAATAATTGCAAAAAGTGTATAATTGTCATTATAATATATAATAATAACGATAAATATATAATTTCCGTAAAAATATAAGTTAAATAAGACATATAATAACTATATATTATTGCCACTAAAAATAATTTTTGTTGTATGTTTTTATTATTTACAACAATTTAAAAATATCAGCCAATATTTTAAAAATTACTTTTTATTAAATATCAGCCAGCATTGCAAAAAAATTTTTTTTTATCTTAAATTCTAAATCTTAATTTTAAAATATAAACCCTCGAAAAAATAAAAATTAAAATAATAATTTTACAATAAAAACAATCAACTAATATTTACTAATTTAAAAATCGATTCATATATTTATTCTTCTGAATTATGCAAGTCCCTAAGGAACCAACAAACATATAAGATCAAAAGGGAAGGGTCATAAGCTAAGTTGATGAAAATGAAAGAATAGATATAGAGTTGAACAAGCGGTTGACATTTCATCACAAAAACAGTACAAAGAAGCAATCATATGGTTCCAATGGCCATAGTTGGGTGTACTATATATTGTGGTGCTTAATTCAATTGCTAAACCTCACGTGTCATGGATATAGCATTACCAATTTAGCATAAATATTTTTAAATCAAGTTAGATTAGTCGAGTAATTAATTTATTTATTTGTTTAAATATTTGTTAGAGTTTAAATTCTATTTTATGTATACGGTAATAACTTATTTAGCAATGACAGATCTAATATAAGATAACTTAATTTTTAGTCGGTTAAATTAAAAAATATCGTAAAAAAAAAATTTCATATTTAGTTTTTATAATGAAATCTATTTCTAAAGTTAAAAAACAAACATGCTTGAGCAAACGTATTTTGTATAAGACACCAAAAAAAATTTTTATTTTGTATTTTTTTTATTCTTTTGAAAAAAATGGAGAAAATACTTAAATAAAAAAAAAATCTTAAACATTGTAGGCGTTCACAAGTAGAACACTTCAAGCATATTTATATATTAAGGTATATTTTTTTCTATTTTCCTTTAATATAAATAAATGCACATAGTGTTTGTAGTAATGATTAGAGTGTGGCAACAGGTATGGAGGTTAAAATAAATGTTTGCCTAATTAATGGGGACCCACGGTATGATGAGTTTGAGATCCCAGCACTTAGGAATATGATGATAAATTGATAGACCATATTATACATACTCTAATTCTCCAGAACATGCTCAAATGATCGTTGTTTGTTGAGTGCAAGAGAAATTAAATGTTAGTGTTCTATGATATTATTCCTCTTCATCACGAGTAAAGAAAAGAAATAAATCATTAAGCTATTAATTAGTTTAATTTGTATTCACTTAATAATTATTATGTTGGTAATGCTGTTGAAATGAAAGCAAAGAAATTAAAGAAAGTATATTTTGATTGCAATAGTGCGATCTTCTGCCAATATTTGTTATGCTTAGACGTAGTTTAGGTAAACAATTTAATTAATTTTTTTTAAAAAAAATAGTTTAAATTATAAATAAATTATTTTGTATTTAGTTTTTTAATTTTAAAAGTATTTATTTTAAAAGAAATAAAATAAAATTTTTTAGTATGAGAGAAGTTATTTTTTAACTTCTCTATAAACATTTAAATAACTTTTTAAAAAGCTACAATTTGATTTTGGAACGAGAAAATAGAACTGAACAAAAAATTTTGATACAGATATTGAAATACAAATATTAGTAGTTTGCTTTGCATTTTTGTTTATAATGTTTTTAGCTTTTAAAATCTTATTAAAAAAGTTAAAAATAGTGAGAATATATAAGTTTTTATTTCTATTTCTTCAATTCATAGAATCTTAAATAAAAGAATATTAAAAATAAAAAGGTAA
>NC_029791.2:162625-166550 GCF_000816755.2 Arachis ipaensis | reverse complement strand
ATATAACTAAACATATTTATATTTTTTTATATTAAAAATATAATTTTTTATATATCTCATTATTCTATTCATCTAAATTTTTGAAATAACTAAACATAATCTTTTGTGACGATTTAACATAGAAAATCTCTTTGAGAAGATCGAATAGAATTGGATAATGAATGAGAATCTTTATTGAATTTAAATAAACATGTATATTACATATACATAATAATTTTTTTAATAAAAAATTGAGTAATGCTACGTGTATATTAAAATTAGCTACTAAAATTAGTCATTAGTATAAAATATATGTTGAAATACAAATATACATTAAAAATAAATTAAATCATACATGTATTTATACACAAATACATTAGAGGCTGATTTTAACGGTTGATTTTGGTGTATAAATAGCATTTTTTAAAAAATACAATCTTCACTTTTTACTAAAATTTAATGAGATAATACTCAATTTGGTCTCTGAATTTGCATACGAGTCTTAATTTAGTCCATAAAATTTCAATTGCCTTAATTTTGCCCCTAAACTTTGCGAACATGACTCATGTTAGTCTTTAAAACAATTTTTAATATACAGATGTTAACGGAACACTGTCATAGATAGCCAATGTCACGTTAGACTCTGTAAAATAATGTTTTAGTTTTGATACTCTAATGACTAAAGAACATCGTAAGCGGTATTTATTAAAAATTTATCTAACAAAACAAATGATTCGATAACGTTTTTAGACTATTTAAATGTCAAAACCAAAACTACATCATTTTACAAGTTTTAGCATGGCATCTGATTGTCCATCAGTGCTCTATTAGCGTTTTTGTACTAAAAATCGTTCTAAAAACTAATGTATGTGAGACACGTATACAAAATTTAAAAACTAAATAGAGACAATTGAAATCTCAATAACTAAATTGAGATTTCTGTACAAATTCAAAGACCAAATTGAATATTAACTCAAATTTGATTCTTCATTATAGCATTATTCTATGTATATGTCTCATGTCTATCTTTTGTGACGGTTTGGCATATACGTGTGAACATGTCGCATGTCTCCACATGAAGCAAACCGATTGAATACCTGTCGGAAGCAAGAACAGATATAGAATGGTCAAAGTCATTTTGGTGAATAAATTCTGCGACATTTCCATGTGATGATCAACTCTAAACTCAGTTTTTAATTTGGTCAAAGTTTCTCATCTTGAAAACTTCAGTTCCTTGATTCCATAATGCTTATTTATTTCCCATCACTCCTCCTATCCTTTTAAATTGTAAGTGAGATATGTCAAAATTTTTAATATTGAGTTGTCATGTAAGATTTACCAAAATATTAAGATTTCTTAGTGAATTCGTTATTACGAAGTAGTTACTGGAAAAGAAAAATCGTTAGTAACAATTTCAATTAACTATTTTACCATTGACAGATTGTTAATGGTAATTTTTTTTGTAGAGTGAAAAAAAAAATAAATGTCGATCAGAATTATTGTATTTCTCATGTTAAAATTAATTTGTGATTATTTGTAGCATTTTTTTATTTTTAATATTGGATTAATAATAGTATTTTTTTAAATTGTGATCTATTATGGTATTTTTCTAAAATGTGGGATGATTTAATGTACGGAGTACAAATTGGACCGTCCGATTTTTAAGAGGTACAGAAATCGGACCGTCCAATTTTTAGGTACACAAATCGGACCGTCCGATTTCTGTACTCAGACTGTCCGATTTGTGTTGAAAAAATAAAAAAAAAATGGAGTACAAAAATCGGACAGATCCGTACTCCAAATTTTTTTAATTTTTTCAACACAAATCACCAATTTGTGTACCCCATAGTTTTAAAAAATACCAAAAATTACCACGTTAAGGTATAACACTCATTCTACTTTCATATCCAATTATTTTAACCTATTTGTAGACGCATTTTTTTAGTATAATTTAAATCAATTTAGATCTCTTAATACTACTTATAGAAATAAAATTTAGTGTATAATAGAATTGTAATATACTTCTGTTGTTATGTCAATATACTAAATAATATTAAGGGAATTAATATTACACTCTTGGTATAAAAACTATTTCAAATGGATTTCATGTTATATTTGATAATAAAGAGAATTTAATTTAAATGTAAGAGTTTTGTGAAGACAATTAATTATGCATTATTACATTAATACAAATAAACAATTTTAAAATTTATTATTTAAACAAGTCAACCACATAAATCTAAATTAATCATCACTATAATCTGAATTAATGATTGTGTAAAATTAACAACTACCACATGTTAAAAACAAAAACCCCATGTGAAATAGATCTTTTGGTATTAATATTTAAAATAAAATAATACAAAGAAAATTATCATTTTTTTTTCATTTGATAAAGAGAGAATAAAAGATAAACAAACTTTTATTTACTTAATCTTTAGTATTGACTGATGATGTTGGAAACTTATGTGCAGTCAGCTTTACTTAAAATTGATAATTAAGAGCAGTTAGATGAAAATTTAATTAAATCAATCAAATTATTTAACGACTCTCAACTATCAACTTAACGTAAAGTTGACTGCACCTGAATTTTCACCTTAATTGATACATCAAAGGATCCCCAATTGAATCTTATAAGAATCAAAACAAATACTCAAGCATTGACAATTTTGGTTCATGAGTAGGCCAAGGAACATGAACCCTAACCATGTTATCCTCGTAATCAAATTTCACACCCAACCCATTAATCTTACAAGCAATAGGCTCCTTTGATGCAAACACTCTCATTTCCCCGCAACCCTTTATTCCAATTTTGACCCTGCTTTGTTTATCATCAAACACAAGTGACTCAATTGCACCGCCAGAGTTGAGCATGTTCACTAACCCAATTGGTGCAAATTGATTTAGCCTCTCATTATTATTATAATTATAATTATTATAAGATGATAACACCCTAACTGGTGAAACTGTCATTAGTTCAAAGCTGAATGGTTCAAGTGAAACTTGTAATTTGTCTGAATTCTTCATTAGCTTCAATTTGTTTTCCTTGAAGAGATAAACTGCAAAAACTTCCACACCTTTGATGGAAATTGGTTTTTTATTATTAGCATTAGAATTATTATTATTACCATTGTTCCATTCAATGTCTTTGGGGCTTGCAAAGCATGTCACTGTGTTTGAGAATTCAGAGGCACTCTTGTTTCTTCTTGTCACAGGCACCAACCTCCTCCTTGGCAATTGAATAGTCCCAACACTCCAGTGTACTGCAATTAAACAAATTAAAACCAAAGTTATGTCGTATAATTTGTTAGAGTATAATTAGGATCAATTAGATCAATTAGCATTATTTAACATATCTGAATATTTATTATAAGAAATTACGTCTTTATTATTTCGATTTTCTTAACACCTATAAATCTCTTTTTATATTATATCATTTTATACAACTTGAATACTCACAAATATTTTTTCTATTGTTCCATCTTCCCTTGCTAACATAATTGATATTAGGAATTAAATGGGTGTGAGTCACTATAACAATTAGCTTAAGAAATAAGAATTATTTTTATTTTTAAATAATATACGACTTTAAAGCATGAATATTGACGACAATTTAGACTGTGTGTAGTAAGAGGGTGAGCCGACAATAATTTTTAGGGTTTATCTATCTTGTGTCCTTAGGCATTGTTTGGTTATTGAGACATAAATTTTCAAAGACATGCTTACATACAAATGGACACAATAGACATGTATTTAGTGTCTCTAGACAAAGTTGAGACTAGTAAGAATGAATATGGACTCTAACTTTTGTGTCTCTTAGTCAATGTCTTTGCAACCAAACAAATCTAATATTAAACTATTCTTTTGTGTCTATGTCCTTATGTATATTTGTGTCTATGCCTCAAAATTTTGAGACACTAACCAAACGAAATCTTAGAGTACATGT
>NC_029791.2:157305-162582 GCF_000816755.2 Arachis ipaensis | reverse complement strand
AATACATGTTAAAATTACAAAATTTAAAAATTTTATTGAAAATATAAAAAATTTAAATTTTTAATGTATTTATTTTATATTTATTAAATAAAAATATTTAAAACTTCTCATTAATAATAAGCTTATCATGTGTCCTAAGAGAGGACACATGTTAGCTAAACTCTAATTTTTAACCTAGTTCATTAAATAGACCTAATTCAGTCCGAAAATTAACTTGAGAAGCAAGAACTGTCTAACACTCTAAGAAATGAGACTTTATTGTTAAATGAAATGAGACTTTATGGTTAAATGAAATGAACAAAAATGAGCAATATCGATGTGCATAGGAAAAATTATATATATTCTTATGTAAATTGATGTTATAGATCACAATATAAATCTCAAATGAGCTGTGCATGTTGACTTAGTATAAAAAAATAAGTACAAGTTATTATAAATCGACTCGACCAGATTAAGTAACACGTAGTAGATAATTAAAGTAGATGATTTTGTGATCACCTTGTTGAGGTTCCAAATCTTGAGCATTGTTTTGCCATCATGCAATGGATCCAGAAACAAGCAATCTCTAGTAGGAAGTGCATAATGTTGGCACCTCAAGATAGAGCCATTAGGCAAAACAAGAGTCTTAAGCAACTTGAAGTTATGGTTGGAAACACAATCACTAACATAAATTGGTCCACCAGAGATGGCTCTTGAGGCAGCATGGAACTCAGCACAGGGGTGAGTGGATTGGAACATGTCCCAATCTGGCTGAATGAAATTCCCCATCCACAAGCTGTTGTAGGCACAGTGTACCATGTGACAACCTTGTAGCCAGTATGTGCCGTTCGGGTCGCCCGACGGATCCGTACACCAAAAATCATCACCTAAACAAATTATGACAAAAACAAGTATAGTGAATGAATTTTTAATTAGTCAATATTAATTAATTCTTTATTATAATTTTTTAAATTCTCAGCTTCTGAAATATTTAAGATATATGTTTAGAATTTAGAGTTTAGAACTTATGGTAAAAAATAATTGACTGATTGACTTCTTAGCTAAACTCTTATAATAAGAATGATAACGATAAATTCGACAAAATTTTATGTTGACTGATTGACTTCTTAGCTAAACTCTTATAATAACAATGATAACGATAAATTCGACAAGAATTTATGTTGACAATAGAAAGTTGCTTACCGACTCGGCCTAGCGAAATGGCTTGGGTGCCCAAAAGGAAGAAGTCATTGCAATGCTCCATGCTAGCAATGACTCCATTGCCTTTGAAATGCTTCTTCACAGAATCTGTAAGTGCTTTGTAATAAGCTTTCGCAAGATCGACACGACCACCGTATTTCTCGCATAGCATCTCAAGCAACTGCATTCAAATAAAACAATAAAACATCATCGTCCATCATGTCTCAAATCTAATTAACTAATTTCTCTTTCTATTTTTCCAACAATTTTTAAAAAATAATTTTTTTGGGATGGTAAGAACTAAGAACACTCTTTTTATGTGGCTTAAATTTTGGAGGCCCAATTCAGACTATATGAATATTTCATAGTATAATTTGTGGACTTCATCATCATTTTTTTATATAGAATCTTAAAGATTTTTATAAGGTGTATATTATCCTTATAATGTGTGTGGTTAATTAAAAACAGCATTTAAATTAAAGTATGGATGATATATAATAAAACAAAGAAAGAATATTGGAGAACACTTACATGTATAACATCAACCTTAACCCCATCAATCCCCACAGATTCCAAATGAGAGTGAAGTCCCTCATACAATTGATGCACCAAATGAGGTGGTACCAACCCAACACCATTATTCACAATTTTATCCACAGCAAGATCCTCCATTGTCATTTGCAAACTTTGTGACATCTTAGGACCAACAACCTTAGACATAGGCATGCCCTTCACATTGGGCCTTATCCCACCCCAATACCCACAAAGCGCATGCCACACGTAAACATGTTCCACGCTCTTGAATTCTTCCTTTAGATCCCTAACAAACGCACCCATCCCTTTCTGGTCGGGGTCTACAATCCCTTTGTAGTCCCTGAATTTAGAATTCTCTACAAATTTAATCAGCCGACATGGCATTTGTTCACCGGCCGATGTTCGGTTCATGCCTTCTTGTTCATCTGTGATTGGATCGTCGTCGTGACAAATTGATTGTCATCCGTCGTCGATTAAGACCATACCCGGAGGGCACCCTCCCTCTACAAGGCCTTTCACACCTTCGCATACCCCTTTAGGGTGTACCTTCAAGTAGAAGGCATCCCATGTACACCAACCAAACTTGTCCACAATACCTTAAATATGTAACCATTTAAAAGTATAATGTCAGAAATTCAGTTATGTATTATTGTAAAAAGGTTTAACTTCGTGTACCAAATATGCCAAAAGTTGTTGTAAAGAGAAATATATAATTAATTTATGTAATACAATGTTATACCATAAACTAGTAGAATTTTAAAGACTACAGACAATATTCATGTTAGGTACATACTCAAAATTAATTATTGAATAAATTATTTATATAAAATAATATATATTAAAAATAAATTAAATAATATATGTATTTATATACTTTTTATAATTGATTTGATTTTTTATGTGCAGATCACATTTATTTAGAAAATTACATTATGTTATGACTACATATTTAGGCATGATTTGATAATATTTTAAAAATTTGATTAGTTGCCATTTTAATTTATAGAATCATTAGTTTCCAATAGATTGTGACTTTGGTGAAAAAGAATTTAATAATCCCAATCTAAGCAACTAAATTTGAAAGACATTTAAATTAAATTAAAACCCAAATGAAAAATTTAAAGAAAAAAAAGTTAGTTAAATTTACAGAAAAGTACCTGGTGGAGTTTTTTCTTGAAGGAGCTTGAAAGTTCCCAAGTGAAGGCGTATGATCTTGATGGCTTCTTTGACCAAACGGAAAGGGTCATGAGAAGCATGAATATACAAACAGCTTCTGAAGGTGGATTCACTGACACGTGTCGATCCACTCTCAACGCACATGTCCACGTAATCATCCAAACCCGGTTGAAGTGAGGCTCGGAAGGAACCTTCTAGAATGGGGAGCAGGAGAACATAGGGTCTACCATAGTGGTCGTTCTTGTCCAACATTAACAACTGAGTTTCATGCTCCACTTCGTGTCCATTGCTTCCAACCCAATGTGTTGTCCACCACACCTTAAACCTGGCCGAATTTGCGTACATGAATAAATACAATTTACGCATATTTTTTAGATTTTGCATACCTAATTTTAAATTAGTATTTTGACAACAATAATTTATACCCACATTTACATAATTTTTGTATATAAAAAATATATAATTTACACTTATATCTACTAAAATTTACCTACATAAATTAATATAATTTGTAATTATATTTTTAAAAATTTATGCAATAACAATTTAGTATTTATAATGACTAAATAATAGCTAAAATTATTTAAAAAATATGAACTCCTAGAGTTTTTCTCTTTAAATATTTAGGTTACACATTTTATATGTAAATCATCTAAAGGTGATAGTTTATTAAAATAAAACTCATGTATATGCAAGATCACTTTGAAACATAAACTTAATTAATTGTCATTAAAAACTAATTTACCCTTATTGTTGTTGGTGATAAGGTAACGACTAATGAGAGTTCGAGATGAAATTTTAAAAATTTTAGAGAAAGAAAATAAAAAAATTTAGGTCTCATATTTAATACTAATATATGTATTTTAACTTTATGTCAGGCACGGATACATGTATCGAGTTAGCGTGTCGTGTTTCTAAAATTTACAGAAAGATTTTTAAATGTACCGTTATATCGGTTTATCAATCATTTTTTATCGTTGATCTTGATTATATATTATATATTTTTTATAATTAAAATCAACGATTAAAAATAATTGAAATACCGAAATACCGATACGATGTTACACTAAAATTTTCCAAATTTATATCTCACGCACTATGCAAACAATAGACATATGTCACTGTATGGACCAAAAATGATTACATTTTTAATACTTTTATGTGAATTTTTTCATAATTTTTCTTTAAAAAATTTTATGTGAAACTTAATTTTAGCGAACACAATTTTTATGAATATAAAAGATGTCTTTTTTAGTTTGTGTGATTTTTGTTTTATAAACTTCGTTTCCATTTTTCTTGCTGAAAATATTTTTTTAAATAATAAATTTTAAATTTTTAGATTCTGAAAATTAAACAAAAAAAAAATAATAACAGAATTCATGTAAATATAATAAAATTAAAATATAAAATAAGTAATGACCTGAATATGCTCATGAACCTAATGTCTTTGAGCTTGCCAAGTGGAGCCACGTGGCGGCACCTAGATTCGGTGGCATCAAAGCCCACGAAGCAACCAACGACGTTGTTGTTGTTTGCATCCGATGAATATGGCGATCGTGTTGCTACTATGTTGGATGGAACCTCCGTCAGAAAAGGTTCTCCATTTGCAACAAAGTTTGATCCTTCTAACTTTATACACAAAGTTTCTTTTTCATTCTTACTACTATCACTTCCACCACCATTCACAAGTTCTCCTATTTCTTCTAATGCACCATTATTTTTGGTTAAGTATGGTGGAGCCATGTTCAATCGAGTTATTGAAGAGGGTAATTATGTAATTTAGGTAAAGGGTTAAGGTGATAATGAAATGTTTAAGCTAATAAGGTTTGGACTTGTTAAGAATTTGAGAGGATCAAGAGTGATGAAGTAGTATAATTGTTATGAGATTTGCGAGTGTGGGAAGATTTATATAGAGCTATGAAGTATGGACACTTAGTTGAGTTGTCGTGTCTGGGTGTCGGACACATTTCGGATACGATACTCATCGATCATCGTCTGACACGCGTGTCTGCTATGTCCAACTGTGTCTTAATAAAAAATAAAAAAATTTTCTCTGAATATATTTAGACACACTTAAATATCATCACGTTTTTCCCATACTATATAAATCGTGAACTCTAGTTGATGGTGGCAGTAATAACATTAACATGCGCTGGAAAAATTGAGAACATATTAAAGACAAAAAATAATGGACACTTCTAGAACGAACTGAGGGTTAGTAATAATAATAAGGTGGGTTCTACAAGAGGGTCTACCTGCATTGGATCAAATATTTAAAGATATTATTGGTTAAATCTTTTATACTTAATTAATTAATTCAGGTTACCAATTCTAGCTCGTTCCATCAAGAACTCTCGTTTCTTTTCTAGATGTTTCTATAGAAAGATT
>NC_029791.2:155900-157255 GCF_000816755.2 Arachis ipaensis | reverse complement strand
ATCTTAATTATATATATTATATATATTTTTTATAATTAAGATCAACGATTAAAAATCACTGAAACACCGATACGACGACATACTTAAAAATTTTCCATAAGTATAATTATGATATTAATATTTTTAAGGAATTGTTCATTTATTTAATTTATCAGCATGAACGTGAGTCTCCTCGTCCGCGAATCATCAAGCTTCAGATTCTTCATCACTTCATCATCTTCATTCGTTGCTTTTATTCATTTTTGTAATGTATATTTATTATTTGATTAATTAGTTAGTTAACTTTTATAAATTGCTAATTACTTGGCATGTGAAATCTCGGATCCAACTTTCCATGTGAAATGTACTATTGGTTGATACTACTAAAAATGGGTCCCTAATTGTCCTCATTAGTTGCAGCGTCTCATGGGAAACTAGAAANAATATAGTAGACTAAAATATCTTAAGATATACATACTTATTTATCATAGTTATAGAAGTAATTAATTGTATGCAAATTGGTTCTTTAAATATACTACATTTTTACATATATAATTAAGCATGGATTAAATTGGGTTGGTCTAGCGATTAGCTTACTAGTCCGCTTATGCAGGTGTCGGAGGTTCGAATATCGTCTTATGCATGCAGCAATTTATTGGCTAGCGACAAACCCTTAAATAGAGCTTAGTACCACGGCGGATTAATCCTTAACTTGTCGGGTTGGAGATACCGTGAGAACAAAAAAAAATTAAGCATGGACATTTATAAGGGTATACAGGTAAAAGAAATACCTCATACATACTTGATGATAAGATCGTGGGTATAATTCCTTAATCTCTTATTCAATGTAGTTATTGTTACAACTTACAAATACCAAGTTAATTAAGTAGTAAACAAATGCAATTTGCCAAAAGAAAACACTATTTACATGAACAAAAAGTAATCATATTCTTTTGTAAAGTTATTAACATAGATACGAAGGATAGTACATATAAAATGTTGATCATTCGGTTGGGTTGAGGCTTGGCTGAAAAGGATCCCATGATCAGTGTACTATTTTGTGTGTTGTGTCACTTGCAACATGGAACATCTATTAGGTTATATTATGGGATACAAGGGGTTACTGCCGAGTGCCACATTACGTTACACCTGCACTTCATAAGAATCTTTCTGAAATACGTGCATGTGAGTTTTGTGTTTGTTTAGTTTAACTTGTTTTTGGGGCAAGTAAGGTTTGGTTAGTACACATACACAGATACAGATGCACAGATGCACGCAAAGTCTTGGTGATTATTTCTGTCTTACAATAGCATTTAGGTTCGAAATTTGACTGAGACTAAGGTAGTGAATAAAACTCTTAAAGTATTACACGTGTG
>NC_029791.2:146777-155865 GCF_000816755.2 Arachis ipaensis | reverse complement strand
CATCCATTTGAAAAAAAAAAAAAATTGGGTTGCCTACTATACCTTTAAGCATGACAAATTAATGACTAATCCGTCATGGATCTAACTCTATTTTAGAATCTACTGCTAACTAATAAATTGCTACATGCACAAGACGAAAACCAGTTCCAAACTCTGTTATTTGTTTCATATATATGTATGTATTTTTGGTAAAATGTTTCATATTGTTATTTGTTCCAAACTCGGCATGAAAATCAACCGGTTCTACTAGTCCTTATTTTTTTTGGACAGGGAACCAGTTCTACTAGTCTGAATGAACCCATTCTGTTTAAGAATAGGCCTGTAATATTTGGGCTAGGCCCAAGAACCGTGATGAGCCTGGAGCTTAAACTTAAAAAGGCCCAATAACTTCGACCAAATGACTCCCATACNTGAGTATGCAGCAAGATAGGTCAACGAATTTACCATGCTTGGGTTGATCATGGTCTTTAAAGCGTGGAATCTGCTCATCAAAAAACACTGCAATGACAGCGTTTTTATGAAGTAAAATTCCAGTGATTAAAATTCCTGATCACTGGCCAACAGAATTGAATAATAATGCAGCCTATGCAGGAATTAAACCTCAGATTGAGTAAGTTGTTTCAACTATCTCAACATGTACATAAGACAACAACTGTGTATTTTTAGTGTGCAACAAATCCTACAAACTACATCTTCCTTTGGAATATCAGCTGTAGCATACCGAAGAACAAAAGTAAGCATGCATTAGCCAGAGATTAAAACATGAAACGAAGCTAAAATTAAATGAGAAAGTATAGGGAGCCAATGACCTAAGCGTACAATGTGTACAATGAAGGTTTAGAAAATATTAGAGATATTATTATTAGTGTTACATTGTCCTGTTAGGTTACTCTTTTGGGATGAGTGGTTTCAGGATATGGTATAAGAGTTTCAGATCCGGAAGGTCAAGAGTTCGAACCTTGGTGAACCAAAAATTAGCTTTTTATAACATGAGATGTTTATTCATAAACCAAAGATTTAGCCCATTGTATACATTGTACACTTAGGCCATTGGCTCCCTAGCACTACTCAAATTAAATACTTATCTTTTACCTTTCTCTTTCAACTTTTTTTTCATCATCATCAAAACAAATACTCGTTAAAATTGAATTATATGTGAGATCCATGTCTATCTATCAATTTTCTTGGCTTTGGAATTCATAATTTGATAAATGCTCAAAATTTAAATAATTGTGTGCAGACTCGTGCTTTTTTGAATTTCATAAATTCATCTAGTGAAAGTAAGGTCTTTTCTCAAAATCAAAGGGAGAATATTAACTCAAACATGATGTCCAAAGTTTCAGACCTTGAGTCTTGTATTGATTCCAGAATACTAAAAATTAGAATCTAATTAACAACTAAAAAATTTGCTATCTTAATTACAGAAATCACGATACATTTGCATAGCAGCATTGCAAGTGGAAAGCATCAAAAGTTTGCAAAATGCTATCAACCATAGGTCCTAGCTCATAGCCATACATGGAATGCAAGAATGGTCATAATTAACAGATGTAACTAAATGTCAACAATTGGCATTTTAATCAAAAGGAATAAATTAGATTTAAAAGAAACCCAAAACCCAGGAAAAGCCTCAGTAAACATACCATGCATCAGTCCCAAAGCCTCAACTTCATCACCAAATTTTATGATTCCTTGCTCAACCCGGCCAGTGGCAACTGTTCCTCGCCCCTTGAACAAAAACAAGTTATAAGGAAGTTGAGGTAACATTCTGGAAAATATACCTTAAATCAATAGGTGACTTTACAATATTCAAGAGCAATCCAAAACAGATTTTCATGAGCACTAAACAAAGTTGATAAAAAATATATAAGTAAATTTTGCCGCTGATTGATAAAGGAGGGGAAAAAGCAAGAGTGACTATTGCCGTGCAATAATTTTATAATAAATAATGAGTCACTAATAATTCAGCTCAATAGTATGCTTAAGGAGCGAGCAGGATCAGTTGAGACCACCGTAGTGGGGTGCCCATGATTTGCAAATCTCACTGAAAGGGCAGCAACACAACTTGTTTTAACCACAATCTTTTCCCACTAAGCATGTCATACTTCCTCTCCTTCCCTGCCACCATCTCCTATTTTAATAGAGGGCTTTCTTGCTTCTAAGGTCTACCCAATTAAGGCTACGTATGATCAGCATAAAGGGATCTCTCTAACCTCCATATGTATAATAACTTTCTCTTCGTATTATTAATATTTCTTAGTGATTTTCTAATATTTACAAAAAAAATTCCTTCATTACTGCAGTTATTAAAAACTTAACCACTCCTTAAGAGTTTAGTGATTTTCTACATAAAATCTCATCAAAATTTGAAATTAACAGCAATAAGGAATAAAGCAATTATTTCCTAAATCAATTGTGAGGCCAAACAAATTAGTTGATTGACAAAAAGCGATGCAAGAATGCTACCTTATGACATATTTAAAAGTGTTATGCATAACAAAAGTGATTAAATACTCACATTCAGCATCAGCATTAGTTTTTAAAAAATAAATCAACCAAATCAGTAGAAAATTATCTATCCAATTAGTGGAAATGGAAGTTATTGGAACCAGTTATTGGCAATTGATATTCATCACAAGATGCAACATGACCAATTTTCCTATGAATAAAGCATTTCAGCATCATCAAGATAACAATCACAATCAGTCAATATCAAGAAATTATGGACAAACCTGGATGATGTTGGTCCACTGGCAAATAAGGAATCAAAATTATTTTCTCCACCAGATAAATTGACTTCAAGATGGGGTGGGTTTATAACATCACAGGGGGGAAAATAACAGATTTGCATAACTTTGAAATAAACCAAAGTAACTATAATGAAACTAAGATGAATGATTCGATTCACAACCAAAACAATAATTAGAGCTAACATTTAATCACTAAGTATGCTGTCCATAGAGCCCCAATGTAAAGCATATAGTCCCTTACATGCCCCCCACTTGAATCCAATGCCTCCTTCACTACCTGAACACACTCACAAAGAAACAAAGTCACAAACACTTCGTGAGCAAAATGCAAAAAGATAAAAGTTGCCAATTTTGAGGATAACCAACACCATAAAAAGGAGAATCGGAACCAAATTAATAAAAGTTAGAAAGAAATTAAGGATCGGCCATTGATAAAATATGATTGTACTGATTGCTTTAGTTGGAGAGCTGAAGCTTGAAGTTTGGTGATGACAAAATAATACAATTACTGAAACTTTAGATACCTAGATAACAAATTCAAAAGTTTATATAAAACAAAAAGGCAACCTTATATTACAATAATATAATTAAAATTTAAAAGACAAGAATAATTTATTTCAATTTTAGCTATTGAAGTTTAGTGGTTTAAGTTATAAGATTTCGATATTTGAACAAATAATAAAAAAATGGAAACCTTAAACAAATAATCCTAAATATGAAAACCTAAAATCTATAACATAACCTTTGCATGATTAATTATAAAAAAGAAACATCAAATATAACAAGTTTGGTGCAATAGGAAAGAAAAAATTTACCAAAAATGTTCCATCAATTTAATCATGCCAAACATACACAAAGCTTCAGCTATCATCAATTCACAAAATGAGAGAACTTCAACCTCCATCAGCCATCCACATCCCCAAAAAATTACATCTTGCATTTAGAAAAGTGGAAAGTTTCTATAGATACAGCATTTATTAGTTATTACTGTTGTAATTATTTTAAAATGATAATAACGATGGCATAACAATGGCCACAATGTGAAAAAGAATAAAAACAAAAGCTAGAGTGCAAAAAGCTCCATGAAGAAAAATAGAAAATAAAAGTAAGCCACATAGCCACAAATTCTATTATACCACAAAGCCAGCCAGCTAGTGAAACTTGAAAGGCAAAAGCACATGAATGAAGAATCAAAGAAAAATATCCCCCAACCATAAAAATTGTAAACTCTTGAACAAAACCAAATTATTTTGAAATTTAATGCCAAAAAAAAAAATAGAATCTGTTGCGGCAGAATCTGAAATTTTGAATGAGCTGCATAATTTGTTACAGTAAAGATGGGAAGACAGAAGGATAAAAATCGAAAAGCATCAGATCCAAATCAAACACCAAAGGCAAGAAGCAATAAGAACAAAATGGCAAAAAAAAAGAAGCAAACAATGGATGAATCATGAATTACCCCTATACTCGTCACTGAATCAATTTGGAAGGCGTTACAGATGGCCTCAGTGGAAGCTGTGTGGCCACCACCGGTGTCACGCATGAGGATCAAGATGTTTTGGTCTTTTCAGCTCAAATCTCCATGAATAACATTCCATCATCAGCTCCATGATCATCGTGATGGGACGAAGAAATCGCATTGTTCAAACTCTTATTGCTTCCGAACACCTTATCAGCCAACGTCTTCTTCGCGGCAACCATCCACAACCTCCATCTGAGAAAGAACAACACAAACCAAAGAGGGGAAAAAACCCATCATAAAATAGGGAAGGAATAACTCAACTACTTGCAACAATCCAGGCAGAAATCAAGACAAAAAATTTTCACATGTCAACCAAGAAAGCAAAAAAAAAAACAGAGAGAAAAGAACAAATGATTCACATCAACTGAAAACACAGCATAACACAGCACCCAAATCATTTTTTATATATAATGAGTGAATTCTCCCTAGTCAAAAAAAACATCACGACAAATTGCAACAATTCAGGAGGCTAATCGAATACCAAGTTTTCACACACCAACCAAGAAACAAAATACGATCAAAAAGACATTAAAGTTCACAAAAGATACCAGTTTACCTGGAATCCAACCTCAATGTTGAAGATAAAAAATAATACAATAAGAAATTCAAAGATGTAGAAAAACCAACCTGGTTGGACGTCATAGCTAACACGAGGAAGACCGGACACGAACTCGAGACGGTACAGATTCGAATATCGACAACGCCTTCTCCGGCGGGACCACCAGCGCGACATCAATGAGCATTCGATCCCCCAAAGCGAGGAATATGAGAATAAAAAAATCAGGACGCAAGCAAGAACCAATGGATGGAATGATTCAAATGATTTGTTCCCTTGTACCCCATTCATATACAGAGCCAATATAAAAAGGCAGTCAGCGATTGAAAAATCAGAAGATAATAAAAAGAATGAGAAACGAACAAAAAAAAAATCGAATACCAATGCAATGGAAACCAAACAAAACAAATTAAAATAATTGATGGAAACCATGGGGAGCATATCTGTAAAATGAATCATCCAAGAGTTGCTTCAATCATGAAAATTTCGGAGTTTTAAAATAAACTGGAATCGCAACTGAATATCCCAAACAAAGATCAACAAACATATATCTCAATAACATATCTTAATGGAACCAAAATGCAAACCAAACAAAGATCAAGGATAAGACAGCCACACACCACCAGCAACATCAACACAGAGTTTTTGGATTTTGGAGGAAAAAGCTATCTGAACAAAAAAGTGGAGAGATTCGTAAATCTGATATTTTTTTTTTTTGCACTGAACTAACACCTCTGGCATTGATTCATTAAATTCAAGAAAGGAAAATAGCGATCAACAACACATGTATTGACTAATAAGCACAGATCAGAATTCAAGTCAAGGTATCATTACTATGTACAATAAACACATGTATTGACTAATAAGCACAGATCAGAATTCAATAACACATGACTGTACTGTACCAAGTACAATAAATCATCGAGTGAACAAATAACTCAAAAAATAAACGTGGTTCCCCCTTTCATAACCCTTTACTCAAACCGTTAACTTCATACAACCAATCTATTTATCAATGACCAATATAATCAGTTTCTTCATACATTCATGTATCTGATCAGAATGGTGCCATAGCTGATTAATGAGTTGCACTCATGATCTTCAATCATGTCCACATCGTCACTGAACATTAATTCGAATGTTTCCATGGCCAAAGCAGATACCATAGCTACCAGTAATCCTTGCAAGAGCAGTCACCATTTTTGAAATGATGGAAACGTATCCTGTCCCTTACTATGATCTCTCTTTGGTATATCTTAGACACTAGTTTCATAAACTCATGACAGTCCTCACAAGACCTTAGATTCTTCACAATCCGGATTTTGGAACCCTGCCTATTCCTGATTAGTCCATAAGCAAGAGCTAGCTTCTCACTATGATGAAGTAACTGAATGGCCTTATCCTCATCATCCATCTCAAGCAACACCTCTGATACTCTCGGATTATACCCTTCCTTTCTAATTTCATCTACAATCTGATCCAATTTGTCATATATTTTCTCTGCTTCAGGGTGATTATAATCTCCCATAGAAAATTCACATACAGTGCCATCAACTTCAATCCTACTACACCCTGGAGGCTTAGTTAATCCCCTTCTGTTCATCAACTCTCTCACCTCTGCTTTGTTACACCACTTCCCTGCAGACGCATAAACATTGCTAGCGAGTATGTAACTCCCACTATCATCATCAGCAGTTCTCCTTCGCAGTTTGAGGTGTTTCATGAGACGCCCTGCTCTGTCGGTATCCCCATGAAGTTTGCAGGCCCATATCAGGGTCCTCCAAAGAACTGCATCAGGCTTTATAGGCATTGTATTAATGAAATCCTCGGCTTCCTTCAAACGCCCTGCTCTCGCGAGGAGGTCCACCACACAGCCAAAATGCTGAATTGTAGGCTCTATACCATAACGTTTTGGCACATCATTCAAAAACACATAAGCTTCATTAACCAAGCCTGAATTCCTACACGCTGAGAGAACTGCTGTCATTGTCCTCTCATCAGGTTCTATCCTACAGGTTTCCATCTCAGCAAACATCCCAATAGCTTCCTGGCACATTCCATGGCTAGCAAGGGCAGAGATCATTGCGGTCCAAACAAAAACATCCTTGTCCACAACATTGTCAAACACGTTCCGTGCACTCTCCAAGCACCCGCTTTTAGCATACATATCAACAAGGGCAGTGCCAACATTCGCCTTAGAATCAATCCCCTTCTCCTTCACAATCATGTGCACCTTCTTCCCCACACTCAAAGCTCCGGTTTCAGCACAGGCCCTCAAAACAGACATCACCGTGGCATCATTGACCTCTATCCCAGCCTTCAGCGTGCTATCAAACAAGGCCAAGGCGTCGACGTGGCGGTCAGCGTTGACAAGGCCATCAATCATTGAAGTCCAAGAAACCACATCCCTAAGAGGCATTCTATCAAACACCTTGCGAGCAAACCCCAACTCGCCAAATTCAGAATACATATGGATCAAGGCGTTCTGGATATACTGATCCGACCCAAAACCCGTCTTAGTGATGAGAGCATGGATCTGTTTACCTTGTGGGGTGAGTTTCAAGCGGGCGAGACACTTAAGGAGGAAGGGGTAAGTGAAGTTATCAGGTTGGGCAGGTTGGTGGTGGAGCATGGAGAGGAAGAGAGAGAGGGCGTGGAAGTGGTGGGTGGGGTCGGGGCTGCGGGAATAGGCGCGGATGATGGTGTTATAGTAATAGGAGTTGGGGCGGGGGATGGAGCGGAGGAGGAGGCGAGCATAGGAGAGGTCACCGC
This sequence comes from Arachis ipaensis, assembly GCF_000816755.2. NCBI lineage: Eukaryota > Viridiplantae > Streptophyta > Magnoliopsida > Fabales > Fabaceae > Arachis > Arachis ipaensis. The sequence continues at coordinate 148,265 of NC_029791.2, read as the reverse complement.
CGGGAGAGAGGGCGGCGAAAGTGAAGAGCTTGGAGACGTTGCGCGCTGCGTCGTCGTTTTGGGTGCCCCCTTTCAGGAGTTGCGCGTGGAATTGGAGCGCGTCGGACATGCTTCTCAGCTCCATCACAACACCACCCACTCATGCTCACTAGTCACCGCCACTTCGTCTTTTCGTTATTTAATATGTATTACTAGTGGAATGACCAAGGTTCTGAAAACTGGATTGATGATCGATCAGCTCTAACTACGAATTTACTGGTTTACTAGTCTAACCAATTCAACGGTACTTCAACTGAAAAATTATTTTATAATAAAATAATAAATAAATTATAAATAAACACTTCAAATATAATTATAATCAAATATAAATTTTTTCAAATTTAAAATAACACTACATCAATCAAAATCTAATATAACTTTTAATCTCATTAATTAATAATTATTAACAATTTATCACTCATTAATCATTATATCACTATTGAACTCATTAAGATAGTTGTAAAATACAAAAGAAATCCATTGAATTAACCAAATAAATAACAAATATTCGATCATTTACTTATTTAATTAATTCAGTTAATTCAATTCATCTATTTCTTCATTAAAAGCAAATACGACAAATTTATTTTTTCTCTAACAAAACACTGATCATAATGAACAAATAAAAGCTCCGCCAAACTTTTAACAAAATTTTTAATATAATTTTAATAAAAATTAACAAAATTTTCAGCCAATCAGAATTTTAGCAAAATCTCAGCATAATTTTAACAAAATTTAATAACCTTTTTCCAAAGATTAACCAAAAAAAAAAAAGCATTCAATGATTCAATAACACCAAGAATACAGAGTTCAGAACAACTAGATATAGAAGGGAATCATAGCTAATCATTCAGTGATTCAAGTTATGGAAGGGAAAGCTCTAAGATGGTTCAATCATCGCTAACTAGATATGCCTTCAATCTTGCTAGAATCAAACAACAATTCAGCAATTACCAACCACAATTTCAGATGCAAAATCAGCAACAACAGAAATTATATGATTACAAATTAGTAATTACAATGAAGCAGCACCACAAATTCGGCAACAGTAGAACCAACTGCATCAACTAAAATACTTCATGCCAAAATTCAAAAATCAGAAATGCAGTAGAAGAAGTAATAGAAGTGCACATTGAAAGTTTAGATCTAAGAAATTCAATTGAGCAAAACTCACTGTGGATCTGTTGTCGCACGGCGGAGCGAAGCAATGGCACCAGGGTCGGTGCCTCGGTGAATGGCAACAAGGACGGAGGTGCGATGAACCGTGGTGGCGCGATGAACGAGGGTGGCGCTAGTGGTTCTTCGGTGTGCTCCACCGCGACCCCGCGAACAAGTACGGCGGCGCTGTCGCGACGCAAAAAAGAGACAACGCGAGCACTGAGCACTGACCTTCACCGAGTATACGACGACGACGGCGACGGCGACCAGAGGGCAGAGTGGCAGACGAAG
>NC_029791.2:134123-146696 GCF_000816755.2 Arachis ipaensis | reverse complement strand
GATTGGACAACTCTAAATTTTAGACATTACATCCATGCTTTACACACCCACACAACACACTTACAGTCTCACACACACTACCATGGGTACTATGGAATGCTATCTGTGCTAGGCCTCCCGCTACCAATTCTGTTTAAGAATGGACCTGTAATATTTGGGCTAGGCCCAGAACTTACAACTTAAAAAGGCCCAATAGCTTCAACCAAAAATTGAGCCCAACAATAATCAATCAATCGAGAGAGAGAGAGAGCAAAACCAGACAAATTCAGAAGCTGCAGAAGAAGAAGAAGAAAGAGGAATTATGGATTGGGACTCTCAAAATTCGGAAAAAAGCGATTCCGTTTTTGTTTGGGATGAAAATTCACAGCTATACTTTCATGCAAGGTTTCCTTTCTTATTATTCTCTAAATTTCAAACAATTCATGTGATTAGTGGTTACTCCATACGTTCTTAATCCTACTTTTTTCTTCCATCATGATCACACGTTCATATCTTAATTACACAGATTGCGTTGCAGTTGATTTTCTGCATGTGGAATGATTTGCATTTTCCTTTCGTCAAATTGTAATTTTTATCTTTTTTTGTCGTCAGAATGAGGATTCGTTCACTAATTTAGATGATGATGAGCTTAATGTGTTTACAATATGTTATGATAAACGCTTGGTACTGCAGAAATTTAGGGTTTAGATAGGAGGTACCTAAAATCGTAATTTAACTTCCTGTAACTGATTGAAATGGTTGTTAAAAGGCTTAAAGCTCATAGTATATTGTTGCAGCATTATTATTGCTGAGGCTAAGCTAGTTAGAATCCACAGACTCGTATCAAGTTCTGGTTCTTACTCTAACGTAGATTAATTTCTTGCAGTAGTGGATTTTACCATGACCCCAATGCTGGTTGGTACTATAGTAGCAGAGATGGTCATTATTATAAATTTGAGGATGGGAATTATGTGCTTTTAGATTCCAATAAGGTAACAGGTTCTCAATTAATCTACATCTGGTTTCTTAAGAACTAAACCCTTTGATCACTGTCGTGTCAAGTCGACGATTTACGTTCCTTTTGCATGTTGTCTCAGGATGATGGTGAAGAAACATATCCGTGTGAAGAAGCTGCTCCAGAAAGCACAGAACAAGTATATGGTAACAACAATGAGGAATACCCTTCCTTCCTCGAAAGTGAATTCAAAGCTTACCAGCGGACAGAAAGCTTGTCTAATGATCCAGACTATGGTATGTAGTGTTAGCTTAAGTGTCAAATTTGATTAATTCTTGATAATCATAGTATCTGAGCTGAGGTATGCTCTGGAAACAATATTACAGTATGATGATGGTCGAAAGCAGGTTCTGCAGTAGCCAACAACAAGGGGTTACTGCCGTGTGCCACATTACATTTGCACTTCAGTTATTTTAACCAATTGACAATTGATTTCTAGTACTCTTTGAGCATCGACATTACGTGTTTCAAGCATGTAGTGGTAATGAATGAGTGACGACAGTTAACTAAGTAGATGTATTTGTAATAGATCTCTTGAATTCTGTGAGCACTCCAACTATTGAAAACCCTCCTCCGCCACCATCAGAATGGTATGTACCTTCAAGAAACTTATTCCATTGAAATGATTATATATTCAAAATTATCCCTTGGACTTATTCATCTTGCTAATGTACAGGTTAGAGGACACGCTTATTGATCTTTACTTGTCTGGCTACAAGACAGAAAATAGCACAGCTGATACAATGACAGTACCCTTGGAAACAGATGATGGATCTGCTGATGGTTTGTCATATACCCCTTGACGCTTTTTAACTTAGAAAAATGTAAAACTACCCTGCTTCTAAATTATCTGTTTCCTGAATGTATGGTTAATGACAATACTTGTGAAGTGGGTGACAAGTGGATCCCAGGGCCAGTAGCTGCAAATGGCATAGTTGATAAAACTACTGTTGATGAAGGTATAGCTTACAGCGATACTTATGATCTGGAAGAGGGTGAGTGGATCCCAGATGCCGAGGACTTAAATCAGTTAAATGGCACAGCTGATGCAAGTACCACAGATGAAGGTATGTTACAGATGTGTGCTTGTAAGCTTAATATTATATCGACAGAGTTCAACAACATATATCGTATTTTATCATATAGTAATTTACTAGGTTTGATATTTCATCTATTCTCTTTACACCTAGAAGTAATTTGTAGAAAGATCATTATGTTGTGCACTGAGTATACTGTAAGTCAATACCTATCAATTGCTTATTTCCGTGAAAAATCAAATAACCTAATATTAGCTTGTTTCCTTGTTTTGTTTTCAGCAATCTAGTTTGCTTTGAGTGTTCTATCAAGTGTTTTTCATTCTCTGCATGAATTCATAGTTGAATTTTTATCACGTGGTTGGAACTTGGAATTACTTGCCTCTTTTTTGTTCATATGCCTGATGCTGAATGCTGTTATAGGTATCCTATCAGACGAAGAGAAATGGCGAGCTCAATATGGTCAAGTCATTGAATCAGAAACAGATCTGGTTTCGGAGTTTCCAGTTGTGGACATGTGGGATTGGGAAATGGTTAAAGGATCCAAAAAGGATGGAAAAGATACGGCGGCTAGGTTGGTTGGAAGAATTGTAAAGCAATCTGCAAAGCGGCATCCATCTATCCCTTCTCGGGGAGGGAAATTTCGATCTGCCCCTATCAGTGAAGTACATCTCGATCTGGTACGAGTCAAAACAGGTTTGCATTTTTCACTTTTATTTGTTATTTACTTAGCTTTCTGCATATCACGAAGACATGAATTATTGTGAAAATGCACAAGAGATGTAGTGTTATCATATATTTCATTTGGACTTGACATATAAATTTCATTTTAAATGGAGCAATTTCAGTAAAATGATAGTGCCAGAAGTAATTGTTATAACTGAATATGGCTGCTTGTTATTTTAACAGGACAAGTGTACAGATTGCGAAATCCTAGTGCAAGATATGTGGCTTCTCTATCAACTTATGACTCTACTAATCCAACAGAAGATTGGGATTTTCCTAAATTATCATCTAAGAGAAAGATCTCCCGTCCTTCAAAGTCTGGAGAAGGAATTGCTTTGGCTTCAGGTGAAATTCTCATAGAGAAGGATTTGTCTATGTTGCCAAGTTCTATCCCTGCATTCGAGGTTTGTAATCTGATTTTGAAATCTAACAATCAGTTCTTGTGTGATTGATGGCTAAGGGTATTAATGTCTATCTATAAAAACTATGGCAGCAAATGAAATGTAAATACAGAGATAGGGCTGCTGAAAGAAGAAACTTGCATGGCGGTTTTGGTGTGGGCTATGGACAGAAGAATTCCGAGGGCAGTTATATTGATACGCCATCGTCACCCGATGCTAGCTGTACACAAGAAGCTGCATCAGAGGCCTTGGAGATGTCATTTGGATCTGGAAGTTATGCCAGAAAACTACTCAAAAACATGGGTTGGAAGGAGGTATGTTCTTTACCGTCTACAAATGTTTTTAACTTGCTGAAACATTCCAGAATTTCTATTTCTTTGATAATTGTTTTGTTATGATGTTTGAAACTACCAATGTTGCAAAGATTCTACATCAATAGTTCAATACCACTAGACAGCATTTATTTGTTATGGCTTAAGCCATTCACGATTCACCTAACATTTATTTCATTTGTTATGCTTACATTAAACAAGTTAGTTTTGTGTTTGTAAGAGTAATCAGTATCACATTTGATAAAATAATGGTGTGGGTTATCATGTAATCTCTTTAGAATTTAGGGTTTGAGATTTGTCTTTTATATTAAGTAACGTTATATGGTTACTACATCTAATTATGGTGCAGGGGGAAGGGCTTGGCAGTTCGACCAAGGGACTTCTGGAACCTATTCAACCAGTTGGAAACATTGGAAGTGCAGGCTTAGGATGGCCTTGTCGAAACCGATAAAGATATTGCTCACTTGCCAATACACCATCATTCTACTTATCATTCTATAGCTAATTTTTGTAGGAACATTTTTTATTTTGTTTAAGTTAGATCTGCGCTCCCTCCCGTGTAACTAGTAACTATTGTATATCGCAAAAAGAGTAATAAATAAATAGAAATGTTATAATGCGTCATATAAAATTTACAATCATCAGCAAAACTAAATACCGGGGAAAAAATGAACGTTTGCTGCAAAATTGGTGATAGATATACTAGTTGGCAGCTTCCTTAGGTACTTCCGGCTTATCACTCTCAATAAAATTTTCTGCTGCATCCGATCTTCCATCTTCCATCATCAAGTTCTTTTGATGGAGCTTTTGTTTCAGTTTTTGGATCTCCTGATCCTTATCTTGTAATTTTTCCTGCAATATTACAACCTGAGCAAAACAAATCCACTTAGTCTCCGACTAAAATATCCTGGAACTAGTAATTCAATCAACCATGGAAGAAACTTGTGTCTATCTCTCGACATAACATATGAATACACGATCATGTTCAAAACAAAAATCAGAACCTCCAAGACCCTCATGAACAATAATTTTCACCAATTTTGACAAATAAGATGAAGCACTAAGCATTTTATAACTGAGCATGCATAGCAATCCTTAAAAAATAACCAAAAAAAAGGAGGGAGGGAGAAGTTAACCGTTTGATTGGATCTTTCCACATCATTTGTCAGTCCTTGCATATGTTTCTGCAACCCTGTAGTCAGTGTGAAGGATTAACGCAACGTTAATTTCCAGTGTGAGATTATATATATAAGTAATCGAATACATAAATATTTTTCTCTCAGAAGATCCATTTTTTTAGACAAGAGGAACGTAAGGCAACATCTTCCATCCGCAACATATTTCTAGCATAGATAATATATTTTATATGATTAATTCTGCCGTCACACATATCATTGTTGATTCCATATCTCAATATGTTAAGAAGGAAACTAAGATTACCAATGTACCTAGAAAAGCTAATACATGAGTCAAAGGATCCAAAAGCCAAAATATAATGAAATGAAATATCATTCAACAAACCTTCAAATTGGCTTCTGATTTGTGCATTCTGGGACTTCTGCAATGCAACTTTCATGGCTAATTCATGAATCTGCACAAGAAGAAAACAGAAGGGGAAAAGATGATAACATGACCATCAATTCATCAAAACAAAGAATACCGATTACCGAGTTTTATATTTATGTGAATACATGCAAGTGTAACATTAGTTCTAGTGCTAACACAGTACATCTATGGAGAGAAAATGGTGACAACAATATGCATAAAGCGGCGAGAGAGCAGCACCTTTCCCTCAGAAGCATGATTCCCAACCTCCTCATTTTCTTCCTGCAGAGTTCTACATTTAGCCATCAGCATCTTCCCCATCTTGCTTTGAGTAGTAAAGCTTACTGCATTTATGTTATCTTGCAACTCCTTCACTTTTTTCTCCTTTTCCTCTACTAAATTCTATCATCAGATGAGAACAGTTGAGAACATGTTAGGTAAAAACAAAAAAAAATATGTAACCACTAATTGACATTATTATAAGAAGATATACATATAATTGGAATTGAGGACATGTGACGACTATGAATACACTAAAAAATATTAGAAGACTCTTGCCTATTCTAATATGCCACCTTAAAATCTTATTTTTATACTTTAAATCCACCCTCCACAAAAGAATTATTCACATACCCAAAATACAACACCTGTCTATATTCTTCCATCTCAATTTTTCAAAAGTCTCTTAATAAGTTCTCTAGTGAAAAAGGGACGCAATTTCTGCTAACCATTAACACTGTTACTCATGGAAATAATATGTTTTTTTTCACTAAATCCTCTTGGCGCAACACAAGGTGTGACATACATTTTGACCACCTCCATGTGCAAGTCACCAACAAAGTAAAAGATAGACCAAAGTTAATTCAATACAAGTCAGCATCGAGCTGCATATAGCCAAACTTCATTATAGAGTAGTCAATATCTAATTAAAAGTAACAAACCTTTAAACGCGTGAACTCTTCATGAATAGCTGGATCTAGTAACAACCTCCTTGCCTGAAAATTATATTCACAAGATATCAAGGCACAAAGGACAAGCTTGCACAGGTTTAGTTTAGTGAATATCCTAAAATCTTAACCTAGGCAAGTCATTGAGTTAAGGCCGAGGTACATATCACTATTCAAGTAAATGAATCAAAGTAAAAGCTGAAAAATAGCACACTAGTGTATTCCAATTTTTTTAAGGAGCAACACTGCTTGTTTGCACAGGGAAAAGTGTATATCTAGAGTGTCACACTTAACATCCATGTTACAACCATACCTGCATTGAAGGTGGCTTGAGTTGTGCTTTTAGATCCCGCACAGCAGACTGAGTTTATAAACAGCAACAAAATAGTTAATTTGGTCATGATAACAATAAGAGGAATAAATAAATAATAATAGAATAAAAAGCATATCCGGCTTTTTGGAGCTTGATCACAAGGTGTTGTAAGATTATACGATTCACAGGGCATCGTGATATTTTCATCTTCATATCAATAACAACTATTAATCAAGTGAATGGCACTTTCTTAAAAACTACTATATGAAAACCCAACACTAAAGATAATTTATTGGGTGTACCCTATCTAGTACTTAATTAATGAAGAGAATAAAATGGAAAGTTTCAATCAGAAAGTCCACTGTGTTAAGGATAAATTATACCACCCTACCTTGTGGTTAAAATATACTAGCCACAATATCTAAAAGAATACACTAACTTCTCTGAAATTAGGTTATTTGACAATTCACATCGCTATATTTTGTAAAATGCCACTCTTTCAAACTACTTTCATATTTAGCATTTGTAAAATAGCTAACCATACTCACATTAAAAGAAATACAACTTGACTAGCATTGACGAGTGAGTAAATTTGTTAGTATTCTTAAAAGGGTGGAAATAAATTTTACCAAGTGGTCAAAGTTGATGTCAGAAAGAAATGTAATTGCACATATACAGCCATGCTATAGAAAAAATCTTATTTTGAGCATGATACCTTCAACTCTGCTATCTCTTGTTCTCGTTTTGCAAATGTTACAATGAATGCAGCTTCCTTTTTCTTTGCCTTTTCAAGCTGATAACAATAGATATATGTCAATGGTCATTGATAATTGATAATTAATCAATGGATAGTGAACTACATTAACAGAAAAAAGGGCAGATTAGATTCTAAACCTGCTCTCTTAAAGACTCTTCTGAGGATTTCAGGGCCTGAAGATAATCAAGCAACATTTTGGGCTCTGGAAAGAACAAAGGTTAACTAATAGTTCACGGATAAATTTATAACAAAAAAATAAAGCAATTGTGTACAAAGAACTAAAACTTGAACAATTAAAATACAGGTGTATATCACAATTAACATGCCAGAGACAAGCAGCAAACTAACCAGGAGTGGCACCAGCAGGTACACAAGGCTCATTTTGAATTGAAGAATGCCAACTTTGAATCTCAGATTTAGCAGCCTCAAGTTCATTCTGGAAAATTCACTGATCAAGTCAATGATTTTTTTTAAACAATTAACTATGAAGAGTAGGCTGCAACAATACTTTGTCCACATGGTCACAATACAATAGTTATAAATGCAGCCTTGCCATTGAGAACCAATCATGAATTCATCTCTTAAATTACATGAATTGTAACTAAAGTCCACTTTTAACATGATGACAGATAGTAAATAAATAAATAGTCAAAAACAGAATAATAAATATTTAGACAATAACGTGTGCACAAGAAAGATAATGGTACCAGAAGGGACAAATTCCAAAAATAATGGAAGAAAACGTACTTGGCACGTTGCAAGTGTATCCTTACAGTTCTGAAGGCTGTCAATAACAAGATTCGAAAGAATGAAAGGAAAAAGAAGGGTTAGGCACAAATAATTTACTGCAATCCTAGCAGTGTAAAATGTCTAACACAAGCTGTATACTATGCTACCTCTCACGAAGTGACAAGATCATTCCTGTTGTTACACCAGAAGCAACCTCATCGGTTTTTGATTTGGTCTGCATTACAATTTGCAGTTAGAATTTGTGTTTTAGTATTTTTCATATGCAAGTAAGCATATAACTAGTGAGCCATCTTAAACACATCAACACACTTCACCTATGCTAACTTCCCTTACCAATCAATACAATAGCAAATAAAAATCACTATCATCCCCATAACACTATACTACCCCGATTTTCATTGCGAAAAAACACAGCAATGTTTCTCAAAGCTACCTCATTCCTCAAAGCCAACACTTACTCCACAACTATAATTCAGCGCTGCAAAAGAGAAAAATAACAACCAGTCCTACCCCCGTTAGCTGGGGTCATACTTCATGAACCAAGCAATACCATTGTATAGAGTCATGCACTACATATATCTCACACAAGCCATAAAAATCTAAGCTCCTTCTCAATAGTTTCATTCATCCATAAATTCCTACGTCTTCCTCTATTACTATGGCCTATTAGCATACCCTCATTTGGATTCCATAAGCTTAATATCTCAGATCACGGTGCCAATAATAAATTCTAATAAACTATAAGGAAATAACACTGCACCATAGCTATCTATCACCTCTAGCTTTTAGCCTAGTGGTAAATGCTAGCATTGCAAAACAAATTCAATTCATGGATACAGTATGAAAGTTAGAGTACCTTCTTAGGCGCAAAAGGATCATTACCATAATCTTCATCGTCGTAATCCGGCGAAGGCCTCTTATTACCTATATTACACAAACGACGATAAAAATCCACCAAACGCATCTCAAAATTTCGATAACGAACACCGTTACGTAAACCGAAAACAAAACTAAACAAACAAAAAGAAACCTGAATGCCTTGCAGGGAATCCGCCTCCGAAATCAAAATCCTGTGGAATTCGGAAGAATTGAGAGCGATTGAAAGGAAAACGCAAGAGAGAGAGAGAGAGAGAAAACTCACATCGTCAAAATGCGCAGGAGAAGCCATAACTGCAGAAACAAAACCCTATAAATTACGATTCTGAGAGAAATTGAATGGGAGCTGAGCTGAACGGAGCTGAACTAGTTTTAGTTATACTGATTGTTTTCACTTTTACTACCGATTACGGAGTACCGATCACTTCCGATTCGAGTATGCGATTTCTGGTGTAGCATCTTTCTCTTCCTCTTCGATTCTTCGCTTTTTTTTTTTGTTTCCGGAATTCTATTTTGGGCCTATTGGGCCATACCATTTATAATTATTTTTTGCTTAACCAATTTTTTAACTGAAGGCTTAGGCCTAACGTATTTTTAACCATTAAAATATTTCAACACCACTCAACCAAAAAAAAATATATATTTCAAGACAAAAAGAAAAATTAATTTTTTTTTTTTTTTTTGGTTTTAGTTCCTACCAAAAACATGTTTTGATCTAGCAAACATTAAATTGCAGCTAAGTTTTTTTTTTGTTAATCAACTAGATAGTAAATCCACTAAACTATTACATCAGATGTAGTATTGTAATGTAATCTAGTGTGATGTAGTATTGTAATGTAGTCTAAAGCTCTCAAAAGCCGTTTTAGATTTTTGTTAATCAGAAGTGTAAGTTTAGTTTAAATTTAGTATCCTTGATAAAGCAAATATTCAAACTCAAGACCAATCATATTTATATTTTATAATGTCACTCAAATTGATCTTGTGTTGGTTTTATTACCTTAAGCTGGTTTTAACTTAAGGAAAATAGAAATGATTAATATTGATGTTGTAATAGGGCTCAATATTTGTTGTAGTATTTGATTTATAAAAGTATCTATTTTACAAACTTAATATAAATAGACACTTGATTAGAGTATTCAACTAGAAAATAGATCAAGATAACAATTTGAGGTACACCAAAAACATTAATACTTTACATTAATTTTCCTTTTCCTTTTCTCCTAAGTCCTAAGTGACCAATTCCAATTTTCTTCATGTTGTCATAACAATCCAAGTTCAAATTGTTCCATTTTCTTTGCTCAGCAGTCTCTCTTCAAAAGCACAACCTTCTTCCACCTTAAGCCTGTAAATCATATTAGACAAGCTTGGATGCGACAATAGTTTTCAAATTTGTCAGGTTATTTATTAAAAATTAATTTAAATAATTGGGCAAACAATGATAAATGTTTGATCTTAATGTAGTTGTATAAGAGCATCAGTAAGACTTAATTCTAAGGCAGCCAAAGTTTATTTGTGACAAAATAAGAAGTGTTGCTTTTAATTTTGGGTTTGTCAACAAATCCCATGATGAAAATTAAAAACATTAATTCATCTTATTATATCAATTTTAATAAAAAAAATTGATTAAAATATAAAACCAATGAATTTATCCAGAAATTTGTGTCTTGAAACAAAGGATTATAATTCCAAGGATCTTCATCTGGCAATTTGATTTTGGCTCTAAGCGGCAGTCAAGTAACTATGGAATAAGCCCCTGCTGTTGACTCTATTATAGAGCCTTTATCCCTTTTAATCAATAATTATATATATTTTAAATCTTTAATCAATAATGTTCCCAATAACTTCTTAACCTAATCAAACTAATTTCAGATATTAATTCATGTCAGGAAATTGTTACTATAACTCCCAATTGATGTTTATACTTTGCCAGGTTTCCATTCTACACATTAATCAAATTCTTTAGTTTAATAACACCACTTAATCTGACTATAACTTTGTAAATCAGCAATGAATGGAAGCCTCAGTAAGCCAGAATTTGACATCAAGATAATAATTTTCAGCCGGTAATTCCAATTCAAGTTAGTCCTCATTGGCTTCCATTCAAATCCATAAAATACTTCAAAGATTGATAAATTGTATATAAAAAGTGAATGTAATCGCAGAAAACGGCTCCACAGATCATAGAATATTGAAATCCGCAGGTTCCTATCAAGATGCGAAACAAGTGAAACTCTTGTTCTTGGTCCAATCATAGCATCGCTGGTCAAAGCAAATAGCTATCAGCGACGTGGCATTGAACCTAAACCCTAAATTAAACGAAAATTAAAATTGATTTACACTTTTTTAAGTATTAAACCCTCAGAGACCCGTTTCAAATCACACACACAGCGTGGGACAAACCAACCTGCGGCACAAAAGCAGTGAATTTTTCTCGACCAATGGCAGAATTAGGGTTTTGCCATCGGTGGATGAGAAAAAAGCGTTGCTTTCGTGACATTGCTGGTTGGTAATGAACACCACGCTGCTGTTTGGAGTGTCATACGGCACTTCCTATCAATTTTTGGGAGATCTTCCTCACAGGGAAAAATTGGATAAAATAAGACCTAGATAGTAGAAATTGAATCAAGATACACATAGCAGAATGAAAAATTGAAGATTTATGGAAACTAATAATAGAAGAACAACATGACTTACACCATAGCAATTAGCAAAAAGCTGTGCTGAGAAGGGGATGGGTGAAATGAAAAAAGAGAATGAGGAATTAGGGTTTTGGAGAGTGCACATTTATAGGACACATGTTGGGCCGTTACATCAGGCTAACAAATCAGCTAGGGTTATGGAATTAGTCAACAAGCCTCAATCTGTGTATTTGGGTAGAAGAACTATGAGCTTTTTGTTGCAAAAGAACTACGCATTTTTATATGAAGTTTTTTTTACAACAAATATGTATGGGCTTATTATGACGGTCAAACCCACAAACTTATAGAAAGTCCTAATTCAATTACACAACCCATATGAATCCACAAATACATCTAAGATAAGTGTCAGCTATACCAAAAAAAGAACATAAGGTGTAATTATGGTTATTCTAAACCTTGCATTAAAATTCTTTAGGTATTGGGCTCTTGCCCCGTTTAGTACACCAAAAAAAAAAAAAAAACTCAGGTATTGATTTACTTTTTGATGATATTTCCATGCAATAGCATTAGTCATGTGCTACCAAATCAAGTCAAAGATTTATTTTTTTCTTTTTTTTTTTTCAAAATTTTTAATCGTTGCAGGTTTTAAATTATTATTCTTTAGTTATTGATATTTTTAATCATGTGTTACTAAAGAAGAGATATACATAATTACATATGTCTATAGAGCTGGTAATAAGTAGAATACGATAGAGTAAGTTAAGGTTTTAATCCAATTCTAACCCTATTTATGAGTTAAATTTGTTACTAAAATGTAACTCTATTTTACTTGTAGGTTGAGAACGACCCAACTTTAATCATACTCACGGTTAATCTGCGAATATTCGATCCTACTAACGGATTTTCACAAATATAATTGACAATTCTGTCCGACTGGATTTGGTAGAGTTAAATACCCAACTTCTTTTATAAAATTATTAAATTTTTAACTTCTTGGATTATGTACCCAAAAAAAATTATAAATTAGTTTAAATTTACTTGAATTGAAGTTGGATTTGATTTTATAGTCAAATTTTTTAAACAAATCTATTGTTTACAGTGACAAAAATAGTTTGAACGAACATGAAAAAAATTTTAAATAGTTCTATTGATGAATAATTTGGATGAGAGATATTAATTAAATGTGCTAGTTTATTATATATGAATTCACAATAATATTTTATAACAAAAAAACAATAATCAAAGACAGTGTAATAATT
>NC_029791.2:124128-134059 GCF_000816755.2 Arachis ipaensis | reverse complement strand
CATGCACCTTTTTTCCTTAGTAGAAGTAGTATAATCAAGCTAGGATGAAAGACACAATGTTGAGTATTAATTTATTCTGCCACGAGACCTGTAGCATATTTTGGTCAAGCATGTAATATGGGCAGATAATGTTGATTAAGCAACTGCATAAATATAAATATTGTTCAAGTAGAAACAAGCATATATTATTGTAATGAAGCATTATTTATTTAATTCAGTTGTCATGAAAATTGATCGTGAAAATTGTATTATTAAACTCATTTTATTCGTTTTTGTGTATTGTACAGGTTTATTCACTAGCATAATTAGATGATCTAGCTTGCATTATAAGTAGATCAAAATAATTTATAATATTAAGTCAACAATAAGAGTAAATCAAAATTAGCCAAACTTCAAATTATATAATCTTTTCATATTCATCTAGAGACTATGTGTTTGAATCTCACGCCTAAATTAAAAGAAAAAAAAAGAGTAAATCAAAATTAAACCAATCAACTAGAGAGTAAAGAACTTTGGTGAGGACCAAAAAAACGCACACACACACAATTAGCAGAGGAATGAGAAAGCGCGAATGAAACGAGTCCTGCTGGACTCTGCTTTGGAACAAAGGAACAAAAGAAGTGAACAAACGAAAAACAGAGCGTCTCTGTTTCCTTCACACCAATCAAATCATCATATCATAATTCATAAACTATCACATACGCTTCCAACGCGATTCTTCTTCCCAAACATAATAAAGGCTTCAAAATTCAATTCACATGCAAATTACAAAATTCCTAATTTACCCCCATTTATTCACCACCAAGGCAACAACGCTTCTCGTAGATTCCGATGGCGTTGAGAACCGCTGGCAGAAAACTCTCCTTCGATGTTCTCCGCCACCGTGACGACGACGACGACGCTGCTGTTCCGATCAACAGAGCAGAATCAGACCCGACGCAAACGGCGACGATGCGCAAGAGCCGCAAGCAGAGAAGGAATAAGAAGAAGAAGGACCAGAAGCTTCTAGAATCTTCTTCTGTAACGGGAGCTGATCTGTGTTCCGCCGTTGAGGATTCCAGAACTCTTAATTCAGATTCCGTTACATCCGATCCGCATTTTCCGCTTCAGAATGGAAGCGCTTGCAACGGATTCGAGCTCGGGGCTCGGAAGTTTTACTCCACCGGTAGCGTAACGTTGGTGGAGGAAGAGGAGAGTGCGGCGAGCGTTTGTACTGGTCCGGCGACCGGGTTTAATTTTGGTGAACTGAGGCAGAGAGCTGTGAACAGTGGTAGCTCTGAGGATTTGGCGAATTCAGCTGCTGTGGCTGTTGACGGCGGAGGGAAGGATGATGGTGGTGCGAAGGCGAGTCCGATTGAGAATCCAAAGCTGACGAATGAGAATGATCGGAACGGTGGTGTTGCGAAGTTGGAGACTGTGGAATCGTTGGATTGGAGGCGTGTCATGTCAGAAGATCCGAATTGTGAGTGAGATTGTTGCTTGATCTTCTGCATGCATTGTCGCATCTGTTATATTTCATGATATGGATTGAATTTTCAATTGGAAGGAAATGAGGACGATGAAATTGTATTTTCAATGAAACAGGGTTTAAAAAACTTTTGATGCATGATTATAATATGAGGTGTTAACCAGATGAAAAATGGAAAATGCCAGATGACAAATTTCATGCAGTTTCAATTATGGTGGAGCTCAAACTGTATCCAAACCAATGTATAATATTACATGTCTGAATCAATTTCATTTGTGATTTTTGTTACAATACAACTACACTTTGCATTGGCTTCCAAAGGCTATATATGGTTGATCAATGGAATGGCTAATGCAGTGCAGCCATTTGAGCGTTGACTGATATCTATGTATGAGAGTGAATTATTTTGACATTCATGAATATTTTTATGCCTGTTCTATTGTTATACTTTGAAACTAGTCTGGCAGTCTGTGTGATACTTCTTAATGTGAAGCAATATCTGCTTGCCTTTGCTGAATACTGTCTGTCTTCTCTTTGGCTTAATTAATTGACATGTGGTGATAGTTTGTTTTTAAACTTTTTAATTTTGTTATGTCAGATGTATTTTTGGTGGATAAATCTCCTCTAGCATACTTCTTGGAAGAAATGCACAATGGAAATTCTTTACGGAGTACAACAACACTTGGAAATGAAAAAGAACGAGAGAGAGTCTATGACACTATCTTTCGCTTGCCATGGAGATGTGAATTGGTACACTTCCTTTTCTCGATTGAAAATGGGAAGATAATTTGAAATTTGAAATGACTCTAGTTATATTTTTGTGTTGTCGTTTATAGATATATGTTCCTGGTTTAGCTGCCTATATTACCTTCACAATAGTTGGAATAAACTCAGAAGTTTCAGGGAAAAATGAAAAACACTAAACCTTCCTTTACCCTTGCTAACATATAGTAGCATATTCTACTAGTGCATTTTCTGCTGTGGCAACTCAAACACAATGTAATTGCAGCTTATTGATGTTGGCTGCTTTGTCTGCTTCGATTCATTTCTTTCATTATTAACTATCATGCCAACAAGAATCATGATGACCGTTTGGAAGCTTTTAAAGACAAGGTTTGTCACCTTTACTAAATTTTATTCCCTCGAAATAAAATGTTAGTAGTTGGCCATGCATGTGGGATTTTAGGTTATAGAAAATTCAAAATTCTGCAGCATTTATTTCTTCAATTTGAGTTAGTGATTTAGGCAGTGTCCATCTGTTGCAATCATCTTTTTTTGGATAGAGTCAATCTATTACAATCTTACTAATGCCTTATAAATATCTGTAGATCTTTGAATGATGAGTACGAAATGAATGTGTGAACCGTGTCATCCTAGATTAAGCAGTTGGTCCAAATCCAGTTAGACATTGGATATGGTATTGGCCCTGAATTTTTGAACTTTATCTAGACTGTATTAGTCGCTGATTCTTTCAGCTGAATATAAGACCAATCTCTGTCACTACAAAATCAACTTGTTCTTGTACTTCGATTAGTATCCTCTTGTTCATCCCAATTCTTGTGTTCAGTTTTAAAACTTGTTGTAGTCCATCAATTTTAGTATCATAATTTGACCTTATCATGCTTGTGGCAGGCAGTTCAAGAGGTTGTCTGCTATGGAATTATCAGATTTTGGCTGCTTTCTTATTATGAGTTGTGGAGTCATTCTTCTGCAGCAGACAGGTCTTCTGATTCTCTGCTCCTATGATCGTATGTTATATCATTAATTTTTGTGTTGATAAGCTATAATGCTATATACTGAATTTGTTTTATTCATCCTTAAAATCATGCTGCCTCAGATATCAGCTTAATATATCATATGATCCGTGGTCAAGGAACAATCAAATTATATGTGGTCTACAATGTTTTAGAGGTGAGCATTTTCGTAATACATAAATCTCAGTTATAGGGAATAAGTAGTTCTCCATATGTCGATCCGTATTGTCAATTTTCAATCAAGATGAATGTTCATGTGAGAAAGATCTTGGCTTGACAATGGAAGGGAACTAATTCAAGTCAGAGATCAGTGTCAATATGCTATGCTATCTCCATGTTTTTATTTTTCATAAACACAAATTTGAGTGGCAGTATCCCTGCTCTTCCAAAGAAGTACATACACTATTGTTTTGTAGCAAACCTGAATTAGTGACAATTGGCAGGAAACTCAAAATTTATATGCAAGAAGGGATGTGGAAAAATAATAGTGTTGCCTCGACTTAGGTCCAATTTGGGCATGCCAATTGAAAATGTAACTGAAAAGAGCAGGATGTATGTTCTATGATGGAATACACAAGTAATAGTTATATAACATGGATTGGTGGCCTTTGGTCATTTAACCATCCAGTCAAAAGCTACTGGAATTATAATCAAATCTGCTACTGCTTTTACTTTATGTTGATTGATTAAATGCTTTAAATCAATGTGATTTACTCTGAAACTTATACTGGAAGTTTGTGACTGATCTTGCAGATTTTTGATAAATTATGTCAAAGTTTTAATGGGGATGTACTGCAAACGTCCCCCCCCCCCCCCCAAAAAAAACCAAAGAAAAGGGAAAAATCACAGATGTTTTGTTAACTATCCTATCTTATTCTTTTGTAAGCAAAAGTAAGAAACAGAGGTTGTTGGTTCCTTGACTAGTCTTACTTGTTCATTCTTTTATCTTATTAGCTCAGGCAATCACTCTATCAACCTGTATAGTTGCTCACAACAATGCATTGTTCGCTTTGCTGGTGTCAAATAATTTTGCTGAGATAAAAAGCAATGTGTTTAAGCGATACAGCAAGGACAATGTACACAGTTTGGTTTACTTTGGTAAGTTATTGTGCCTACTAGAGTTTCTTTTCCTTTGATTTCTGCGTATTTGGTATATTGATGATTAGTTCCTATGCTAAATAGAAAATAATGCAAACCGTTTTACAATATGATGAATAAAACTCACTTTTTAAGCAAAATGAAAGTTAGTTCTGGTGTTGAAGTCCATGATTAGTGCATCCCTTTGATTTAAATTCTAATTTTGTTAGGACTTAATGGGTTGCATTGGTCAAACACTAATAAATATTTTATGTATGGGTTTTGATCTTTTAATGAAATATGATATGAATATGATAAGGGTATTATGGGGAATTAGGAGGTAATTAGTTAGTGAGTGAGAATTATGGGAATATGAGTATAAATAAGGGACTATCAATATTTTAACAATAGAAATCTAGAAATGGTGTATGGTGTATTCTGTTGATTGTCAGAATCTGAAATTCCTTATCCTTCCAGTCTAGGAGATAGACTCCACAATAAACCAGGTTCACTCAATTCTATTCTTCACTTGTGTATTACAATAGTGATAGTCCCTTATTTATACCCATAGTCCTATAACTCCCACTCACTAAATAACTACTTCCTAATTCCCCATAATACCCTTATCACATTTGTATCAAAATAATTTTTGCAAGAATGGCAATAACATGAACTTATTGTGCATAGTAAATTAGTAAGACTGAAAGAATTTCAAATATTAACTGTTTATATTTGACTAGGATTTGTTCTGGATTTGACATTCATACTACGACCATTTTTTCTCTCTAGATTTTATATTTATTTTTCTCTATAGACATGATACATGATAGAGCTCAATGACGTCGTTTGATTCATGTAGCCGACCCCACCTAGTGGGACAAGGCTTTGTTGTTGTTGTTGTTGTTGTTGTTTGTTCTGATCTTCTCTTTTCCCTTTTACTTGTGGTGATGAGCAGATTCTATAGAGAGATTCCATATTTCAGCATTTATCTTATTTGTTTTGGCTCAAAATATTCTGGAGGCAGAGGGTCCTTGGTTTGAGAGTTTTCTTAGTGTAAGCTTTCAAAGTATTTTAGCTCATGATATTTATTAAGTTCGTCATATGGGAATCAGTTTTCTTTCTTGACCGAGACTTGCTCCTGACACATTTTGGATGGTGCAGAATGTTCTATTGGTTTATGTATGCGAAATGATAATTGATATCATCAAGCATTCATTCATTGCTAAATTCAATGACATCAAACCCATTACATACTCTGAGTTCCTTGAAGACCTCTGTAAACAGGTATTTTCATCTGATTTTATGTGCATATCATCCATGCACTATTATTGGTTGTTTATTCTGATTAAGAAGGCATTAAACAGCTGGCTGTGCATGGTTAATTTGCATATGTTTCAAATCCCTCATGTGGTGGAGAATTTGAGTGGCTTTATGAGCAATAATACATTGAAAGTACCACAGCCTTCCATAATTCAATTTCCAAATTCCTTTTGTGATTATCTGTTGTAAACTTGTAATATGTTTTCCTTTACTGCGATATTGAATCCAATATGGTTTTATATGCCTTTTGTATTCCTTTCTAGCAATATGGTTTAATCTCTCTAAATAACTTGGTCATTTTTCTTCTCAATTGATTTTGTCCCTTTGATTTCTTTCATTATTGTTTCTTTGATTTATAGTTTAATTCCAGTGAGTTCAGTTTATAAGTGAATACTTTTACCATATTTCACCAAAAGTAATAAAAGAAAAAGAGAACGAGAATACTTTTACCATATGGAAGGGGTTTTTTTTTTTTATATAAATAGGCATTTGCACATGGTGTTTCCTGTTGGAAAGCAAGAATATGCTATGTAGTTGACACTTGAGATGACACTTGAGAAAGCCAACTATTACTGCATAAAGAATGATGTATAATTCTGCAACTTTAAGTTGGTTTATACTTTTTTTGATAATTACATTGCTTTAGCTGACTCTATGATGGAAATTTCCCTAAGAATACAAGCCTGACACTTGACTCTTTTTCTTATCTGTAGACTTTAAATATGCAAACTGAGGGTGTGAAGAAAAACCTTACTTTTGTCCCCCTTGCTCCAGCATCTGTGGTAATCATAAATGTTTTAAATGCTGCATTTCCTATATGCTAATTTGCTATTTGTTGCTAATTTAATGTCTGTGTACTTCTTTATTGCTTGTTCTCAGGTTATTCGAGTGCTGACTCCAGTTTTTGCTGTAAACATTCCTCCCAATCCCCTTCGATGGAGGCTTTTCTGGATTCTGCTTTTTACAGCAATGACCTATGTTATGCTTACAAGCCTTAAGGTCCTTGTTGGCTTGGGCCTACAGAAACACGCCACCTGGTATGTTAACCGGAGGAGGAAGCACCATCTTCATGCAGATTAGGTTAAAAGGGAAAAAGTTTCTGTCTCAAGTCATGGTGCTTCGCCATGAAGGCCTCCATGCATGTGCCCGCAGATCATCTACGAGATGACCACCGGCAGATGATTTGAGAAGTCGATTCTCAAATCATCATTGATAACTGGCACATACAGGAGAAAATTCTTGTTCAATCTCTTGGTTTTTCGAACTTAAGATGAGCCTATGAATGGTTTCACCTTGCAATTTTGATATCAGGATGAAGGCATAGTTTGATGAATACAGAATAACGATACAAGGTTGTATAGGCTGCATGAATCCCATCCCTTTAACCTGCAGCAGAGTTTCTATAGTTCTATACCCCTCCAATTCATACATTGCCATATTGGACCGTACCAATTGCCTTCAAAGAAAAGTTAGTTTCACACCCCTTATTTTGGCCTCTTTCCATATGCCAGATATACACAGAAGCAACATACATGCAGTGCTATTTGTTATTATAAAATGTAAAAATTTCTACTTTCATATTATGCTTATTATAGGCGCAATCAAAATCCCCAGGTGGGTTCATAAGAAGTCTGAGTTTTTGTGCTTCATGCATCTAGTGTGGTTGTGATACTAATGTTTACCATGGAAATTTAACTGATAGTGATCATGGTGTCCTTTTAGTTTTTGAAAGTTAAGTACTGAATTTCATTAAACAAAGCTTAAGGTACAAGGAAGCAACAGGATAACCTTAGTGGAGAGAGTAAGTTTATTACATGCAAATTTGAAAGTTATCACAAATAAGGGAGAAACCAATAATCTTACACATCAAGTAATCCTAAATGGGAGGAATTGGAAATCTTGTCCTTTGAAATCAACTTGGTTGTTTTCAAATCTCTCGGGAAGAAAAGACGGAATGGATTCTCTCAAATTTTTTTTAACAATTAAGGGGATAAAGTGTGATTTTTTACCATTAATTTTGTAAGTGGGACAAAGAATAAATATGAGAGAAAGAGTAATGAAATGCTAGAAATTACACTTTACACCCTTAATTTTTTTTAACAATTGAGAGGATCTATTTTCGAAATTCTTCAGGATTTTTCCATAACTCAGGTCCCTTCGAATTTCCCATACATTAAAAAATGATAAATTTTATCTAATTCTCTTTAAAATAACATGTAATTTATCCTTTATGATGTGTCAATTTTTAATTAGATATTATCTTACTCTGATAACTAATTATATTTGTGACTTGAGTTATTTCAATTTAATTAGAGTTAATTTCTAAAAACCCAATTTTTTTTAACAAAATATTATTTGCACCTCAAAATCAGCCATTAAAATTAGCTAGTATATGTTTGTGTACGAAAACAATACATATATAGTTTAACTCTATTCTACCTTAGTAGTTGATTTTGGTGTATAGCTCAAATGGAATAATTTTCCTATACTCACATAGAAGTTACCGAGTTTAAGTCTCACCGACACACAAAAAAAAAACGTTGTTTTTCAAATTACCAACTTTTTTGTGTTGATTGTATAAAAAAAAATCTGATAATAAACATCATCAACATGAAGATGTGGTTATGTGTATAAAGTCAAAATAGGATAGAAATAAAGATCTTTTTATGGCAAATTTTAAAGTGGAAACAGAATTCTATTTTTGATCTGGTAAAATATAAAGGATTGTCACACAATAAAGTCTTAATAATAGCCACAATATTTTATGATAAAGATACTAATGCTTGAATATGGCAAAGCACTTTAAATGGAATCACTTTTTAGTTTTTACTCCCCTGTAATGGTTGATGATACAAAATATATTCTAAAAATAGAGTCATTAAAATGAGCTGCATTTTGTGGGTTCGTCGGTTCGCTTGTAAAAAGAAACGACTTGTTTAAAAACGGGTCAATTTGGCTTGGCTTAAATAACTTATGAGACGAAACAGTCTTGGATCAAGTAGGCACGGGTTGTTTCGTCCGACTCCTTTTTTAATTTTTGATATATAAAATTTGCTGTGTTTATATTATACACTATTTTTGTTATAGATTTGTTAATTAATTTTTTAGATTTTAAATAACTTACTATGAAAATATATGAATGTATGATAATGTTTTATTTGTATGGATATTAAATAAAAAATTCTTAAAATTATGTAGTATTATTTGTTTTTTTTTTTTTGTAAAAGTCAAACAATTAAAACCCTTTAACTTGTTAGCTCAAGCAAGTCGAGTCGAACTAATATTTTTTTGACTTATTTAAAATATGGGTCAATTTGCTTTTTGATTAGGCATATCTCTATCTAAAAGTTGTATTGTATCATGTATTTATTCATTTTTTTCATACATTAAATTATTAACTCTTTTTTTTCTTTTTTACAATATCTCCAAACCCGACAAGTTAAGGGATAATCTATTACGACTAATTTAAGTTGGTTCAACTCTCTCTTTTCTTTTATTACGCTTTATTTAATGTTGTTTGCTATATTATCTAAAAGTTGTTCTCTAATTGTCAAAAAAGTAAAATAATTAATATTTAGGGTAAAAAACCCAAATAAACCAAGCTGAAAAGTTTATTACCCAAATCAGCCAAAACAAAAATTATTTCAGCAATCCACCAATGGCCATTTATATATAATTCGAATCAATATGATTCGAACTACAAATACATGTAATTCGAAACAACTTGCTTCGAATTACGTTTGAATGAATATGCATGTAATTCGAATCAAGTAGATTCGAATTAGAGAAGGGTAAATCGAATTGACTCGATTCGAATTAGTAGGCTCATGTGACTCTATGGAGTTCGAATCATATTGATTCGAATTATTCAATGTTGGTAACACTAGGTAGTTCGAATTAAGTTGATTCGAATTACTAGTGAGTTGCCTATATAATGCTACGTTAGTTGGATATATATCAAATTTTTTTTTCACATTCTTACTTGGATAGTTGGATATATATCTTATAGTTGATACAAAAGATATTTATTGTATAATTTTATTTTTCTAAAAATATTATATATATATATATATATATTTTGATGATTACAAAATTTTAGAAATATTTAAAAAGTATTATTAAAATTAAAATTATATTTTTTATTATTTGACAATAAAATTAAAAATTAAAAATTAGGGATTAAAATTAAAAATTAAAATATTTATGAGCTATCAATTCGAATTCCATACAATACTCTTCTGCCCATTCTTGATAGCTCATGAATATTTTTTAATAAATTTATTTAAATTATACCACAAAAAATATTTTATTC
>NC_029791.2:98425-118731 GCF_000816755.2 Arachis ipaensis | reverse complement strand
TATTTTTTATATATAAAATTTGCTGAGTTTATATTATACACTATTTTTGTTATAGATTTGTTAATTAATTTTTTAGATTTTAAATAACTTACTATGAAAATATATGAATGTATGATAATGTTTTATTTGTATGGATATTAAATAAAAAATTCTTAAAATTATGTAGTATTATTTGTTTTTTTTTTTTTTTAAAAGTCAAAAAATTAAAAATCTTTAACTTGTTAGCTCAAGCAAGTCGAGTCGAACTAATATTTTTTTGACTTATTTAAAATATGGGTCAATTTGCTTTTTAATTTGGCACATTTCTATCTAAAAGTTGTATTGTATCATGTATTTATTCATTTATTTTCATACATTAAATTATTAACTCTCTTTTTTTTCTTTCTTACGATGTCTCCAAATCTGACAAATTAAGGGGTAATCTATTACGACTAATTCAAGTTGGTTCAACTCTCTCTTTTCTGTTATTTGTTATTACGCTTTATTTAATGTTGTTTGCCATATTATCTAAATGGAAAGTTTAGGGGGCCAGCAGTTTTGTTGAATTTTAGCCAGCATGTAGCCAGCAGAAAAATGTGAGTCATTGGATGAAATCTCACACCATTAGATCATCATTAATGGCTATTTGATGGCTACCAATCACAAAAGTTGCTGGCCCCCTAGCATTGCTCATATCTAAAAGCTAATTGTCAAAAAAGTAAAATAATTAATATTTAATTTAAAAATTTAAAATTTATTATAAAAAACAAATTAGACAAAAATTAAACACCAAAT
Source organism: Arachis ipaensis (assembly GCF_000816755.2). NCBI lineage: Eukaryota > Viridiplantae > Streptophyta > Magnoliopsida > Fabales > Fabaceae > Arachis > Arachis ipaensis. Next base: position 117,957 of record NC_029791.2, on the reverse strand, counting down.
AAAAAATACTATAAGATTTTCCTTATTTAATAGTAAATTGGGACGAAGCCAAGAGTAAATCTATTACAATAAAACTAGAAAAATTGTTTAGAATTATATGAATTTTGTATATTTTGACACTTAATGCCTTTGATCTTTAACCAATGAAGGTTTAAAGGGAAAAAGTGTTCAAACCTGAAGCATCATTAAATGTTTGGACTGTTGTGCGACAAAGATAATATACCCACTTACCTGGATACTTTGCTGTTAGAAGATATGAATGTGCTTTACCATGTCATAAAGTGAAGGAGTAATCGCAGTTGAGTCGATGTGCCCACTTATAATAAAGTTATTTGATCAAAAGGTTTTTACTACTTCACTTTATCATTTCACATTGTAATGTCAAGACACTGAAGTAACACTGATTCAGCAAGATATTGAACTATCTTAACTGTTCTACAAGTGACTAATAATGCAAAGTGATACTGAATGATACAAATACAATTTAGACAATAGATTCAGTGTAATTCACAACCTCATGCCCTGGTAACTCAAATGTTCAAAACTTGATCGGAAAAGTTTTCTAACAGCCCTTCTGGAAACGATCAAGAACTTCGCAAACTTATGGGAGAAAAGGTAATTTCATCTTTATTTTGAATTTGAATTACAAACGAAGTTCAGTCCTTCACAAATCACCAGAAATATGTAATCATATCTTGAGCTTCATGGATGTGCTAAGCATCGTTTGCCTTGAGTCGTAGCAAGTAGCAAGCTTGTTATTTGAATCTCATGTAAACATTCAAGAGATCTCACTCCTCAGAAACCTTGAAGAAAGTGTATGATAATATTATGTTATTGACACCATCCATTCTAGGGTCGGTCTCAATTTCTGGGTCAATGTAAAAGAATACCTACAATACAAGTAATACACTGTTTAGATTTTAGATGCATGTAAATCTGTTCCCCAGGAACTATTTTTGAAACCACTTACAGGCATGTCAATCTGCTCCCCAGGAAGAAGCCGCTGCTCCTCAAAACAGAAGCATTGTATTTTATTGAAGTACACTGCAGCCTGTATAAGAGAGTTTATGATTTATACGTTTTCCCTCCCTAAATTCTTTGGGTAGCTCTATGAAAGAAATCAAAGTTAATCTCCGAAGGCAACTATATGAGTTCAGCAGAAAAGGGAAACACAAAAGACTTCCAACAGCAGGAAAAGCAAAAAATGCCATTATGCTCTTATCATATAGTAGAAAGACCATGAAGAATTTGTCTCCATATACAACATAACAGAAAATTCATCGCAAGTCGTTACCTTCATAGGAGTGACATTATATGTAGAAACACCAGTTATTGGAGTGGAACTTTTGTTTTCAGCCGTATAAAATGCAAGGGCACTTTCTCCAGGCTTGACTCTTACCTATTAGAATAACCAAATAATGCTACATAACCAATCTAGCAAGTGTTAACCGTAAATGCAACTAGAACCAGATCAGAAAATACTATATCAGTCTCTATAGAAATTAAATTGTGACAACCAAGCTTTTTTATTTAATATGATAATCAACAGTTCTCTCCAAGCTAGCAGAATGGAACTTTAATAGAATAATATAATATAATATAAGTAAACTTAATGGTTCCAAGAAATTATAAGTAAAAGTTCCTCAATGAATACTTGCACAAGTTATAATTCTGTTTCCTGATGGAAATACAGCATACATGCAGTAAGGTGTTAAGTAAAGAAAAACCTCTCTTTGAGTAGGAATAAACTTCCATGGCATGCCATCAGCAATATCAGCATTGAACTGCACTACAATTTCCCTGATAAAAATATAGTAACTCATCAAACTAGCAGTCTATTACAACCGTATCAAAGTCAACTTCTAAAACGAAGAGCCTAATTGAGGTTTATTGACTAATGCCTTGTAAGCATATCACTTATTGAATCATTATTCACTTGTCCCTTTGACAAAACCAAATGTGAAGTCCCAAGGCTGATATCGCAAGTTTAGTGCAATGTACCCAAATATATCATAGGGCTTAAGAAATATAGTAGAACAGTAGTCTTGCATAAATTCCCAATATTACAAAAAGTGGCACAGAATTCGAACCAGTGAAAACATTTTTTTTAAATAAGATACTTGGAAATTGATCAACTATTGCTAATAAACATATATTCTTCAACCTGAGGAAATAGAAATCACAAAAAAGGTCCTGCAAACATCTACTAGTAAAAAGGTAGAATATATGAAGTAGAAAGTAACACCTTGTGGCAACTGTTTTCTCTTTATCATGTCGTGCAATCTTTTCTTCAACAGTCTGAAGAAAATGTAAAATTGTCAAACAAAATTGAAGTTGCCAATCAATTTGGTGAGGAAAAGAAAAGCCTTGAAATCAAACTCGACCAAACCTCACGCCTTTGAACAGTTCCCCCATATCCAGTTGCTTGACAAAATCTCCTGTACAAGGGAACAGCAGCATAGGTGACTCCGACCATTCCAAAAACCAAGCCAGTCAAATATAAGAGCATCTTTTGTGATTTCTTTTCTTTGGACGCATGAGACGAAAAATGTCTAACACCGGATGTAGCACCTGAACTTCTAACATTCTGTGAAGCAGAGGCCAATGAGTGAAAACACTGATGGAATGACTTTGTACTCAATTCCTGGTCAAGCTTTGACAATTGTCTTGTAGAAGTGAAAAAATGTTGGAACCCAATATTACAACTAATGGACTTGTAACTTGATACTTCAGAAACAATAGATAGGCACCTGAATCAAAAACAAATTATACACCACTGACAACTTGCTGGAATTGAAACTATTACTTTCACTATTATCTATTATTATTATTTTTGCTCTGGAAGTCAAACTTTAGAGAGGCAAAAACGGTACCCAGCACATATGTGAATCTTTATATTTAAAAAAATCACTAAAACTTTGAGAGTATATAGTTTTAGAAATCTGATGTAGTTTTATTTATTTTGTTACCGATATGTTTCAAAACATTACTTACTACCTATAAGAATCATCAGTATTTAGCATTTAACAAAGAATGTAACAGCAAAACCTTAGGAGTGAAATAACATGGCATTACCTGGATTCAGGAGAGGCATTTTGCAAAGTCCTAAAGTATGGTGAGAGATGGATTCTCCTACCTAGCCTCGACCATATCATGGTTAGACCAACTGCTTTCCAAACGATAACAGGATATTCAGTGCTATCCTGGCAAGCAACAAAAATTTAGTGCAAACTTAAGTGAAACGGTGTTTACAAAAAAAAAAAAGAGAAATTATATACAAACGTAATGTTCCGATTCCATCATACCAACCCAAAAACACAATGGTGCATAGAGTCGGCATATAACGGTGAAAATGTAGTAAAGATTTGCAAGAGCAAGAGGGAAAGAAAGAGATTCACCAAGATCGTTGAAGTTGAAAGGAAGAACGGAAGTGAAGGTTTCTTCTGGAGAGGAATTACGGTGGCCCTAGCTAGTGGGCGCCATTAAGCCACGGAGGAGCTCGATGCTCTGCACTATAAACAAGTTTAAAAGTATTTAGGGCAAATTAAAGTATAATAATATATAAATAGTTAAGAAAGTGAAAGATTTGGAGATTTATTTGAAAGAAAAGGCGAAGGAAGCTGTTGTTAGCATACTCATACAAATGGCCAAGGCTGGAGAAGACAACAAGAGCGACTTCAGCATCACAAAGCACAGACAGTTCATATGCTTTCTTCAGCAATCCGTTCCGCCTCTTACAGAACGTCACCTGCCGATTCGTCGTTCACGTTCACGTTTCCTGTTTCTCCTTCTTGGTTTGGATTCTCCATTCTTATTTCTTTTCCCTTTCTTTTCTCTCCTCATTGTTCATTGCACGTTGCTGATGGTTACCGATTCAACAGGTTAGAATCGTGTGACAATAAGAAGTGCTCGTTGCTCATGGTTCCCGGTGTAACCGGTTAGAATAATGTAACAATTATAAGCGCCATTTTCGCGTTTATTGCATCGCATACAGCGTGACAAGGTAATGCTACTTTCTCACCCACCTTTTTCTGTTTTTCCTCTTTTAATTATTATCTTCTTTGATTTCAATTTTGATCCTCTTTCTTCCCCTTCGTATTCGTTTCATTACTCTTCTTCTTCCTTTCTCAGATTCATCAAACCCGCACCTGAATTCCTCTCTATTGACCTTCCTAATTTCGATTCAAAATACTCATATTATTGTTTAGTGTTACTGCTGAGTGAATGCCATAATATGTTCTTCGGAATTTGATGGATTTTATGTTTTGCATACTGTTAGGATCATGGATTTGAAATATCCAGCTCGCAAGTTGTCTCGTTCCGTTCTCACTGTGAGTGTTCAATTTTCATGATTTATTACAAATTAGAGTAAAAAGACAAGGGGGGAAATGTGTATAATACATGTTTGGAACTGGCAATAATACAGTTACTGATTAAGTAAATGATGTAGCTAAAAAATGTCTCGGGAAACTTGTTAAGAAGATAATAATGGAAATTTTGTAGGTTTTTGACTTATTCAATGCACTGAAAGTATCAAAAACTTATCTTTCAATTAAACTTTTACTTTTATGGTGTTTTTAGTCTAGGAAGATCAATGGGTCATGACGATGCCATATTTCATAGAAATCATGCAATATTCCAATCTAAATGCATCATACTATTCCAATCTAAATGCAATATTCCAGTTTATTGCTGAACATAATAGCATTTGGCATAAGTTTAAGTGGTTACTTGGTCTAGGCACAGCAACTGAGCGCATGCTTTTCCATTCAAATCGAAAATGTTAAAAAGTGTATTCATTGTGGGTTTTAAGGCTTTTACAGATGGGCAATGTTGGGCTTCAACTCCTTTGGTACTTCCTACACATACTTCTCAGCATTTGGCATTCCATATTAGCAATCCGTTGTTTCATTGAAAGTTGTTTCATCACTTGTGGAGTATTGGAGAAATACAAGTCTCTTAATATAGCAAAGCTTCGGTACCTTGCCATTGTCATAGAAAGTGAAGATGCTCACCAAACTTCAAAAGTTGTCAAGCTCTTGCAGTGGCTGGATTCTATTGGGGTAAAGAATGTTTGCCTCTATGACATGAATGGTATGAAGCTTGGAGAAGCAGTAATGATAAACATTTTGTGATTCAGGCCATATATAAATATTTTCCTTGAATTCTGCATTTTAGGAGTGCTGAAGAAGTCTAAAGAAGCCATATTTGGAAAATTGAAGAATGCAAAACCAATAGAGGTACTATATGCATTTTTTGGTTTGGTAGTATGCTTCTTTCATAACATGTTAATGAACTTATGATATTTGCTTGCACAAAACAAGAAATATATCTTATATGTTGCCCCTAGTAATCATTATCGAGATTGAAACAATGTGTTGGTGGGAAAGTATGGATTTGATAGATATTCAATGGAAATCACTGTCAATGAGTTCTGATCTAGCATTAACTCAGTGCAGGAAGTTAATGAAGCTGTTACACTCCACGTTCCAGAGCACATGACTTTGGAATTTGTTTCTTACGCAGATGGAAAGGAGGCCATGGTAAAAGCAGCCAATTTTATTTTTGTAGAGAATTTGAAACGACAAAACTTTGGTGGAGAAATTGATGGTCAAGTGATATCAGAACCTCTCCTGAATGAGGCACTGAAAGTTGTTGGTTTGTTTGCTTTCTGAACCTACTAGTCATTTAAATAGTTCATTTTCTTGTTCAGGACATATTCACTTAATAATTATCTGGTTTCACTGTCAGGTTGCAAGGGTCCTGAACCTGACCTTTTACTTGTTTATGGGCCAGTGAGAAGCCACCTTGGTTTTCCTGCATGGAGGATTCGGTATACTGAGATTGTGTAAGCATTCTCTCTTTTGCTTTCCCTCTGTATTGGTGTTGCAGAGCTACTTCTCTTCTCAATTCCATTGCTGGATCATTAAACCCTAAATTTAATCTCCTTCCATTTGTATGTGTTTTGTAAATAGTAAAAGTTTCATTTTTTTTTTTTTGTATATATATATATATTTGAATAGATTCTGACAGATGTTTATTATAGACATATGGGATCATTGAACTTCATGAGATATGGCTCCTTAATAAAAGCCATTTACAACTTCACAAAAGTGCACCAGAATTATGGTAAGTATTTTACAATGATTTTTTTTTTTTATAATTGGATTATGTTTTATTACAGACATATGGGATCATTGAACTTCTTGAGATATGGCTCCTTAATAAAAGCCATTTACAACTTCACAAAAGTGCACCAGAATTATGGTAAGTATTTTACAATGATTTTTTTTTTTTATAATTGGATTATGTTTGTATTGTTGTATTAGTTGCTTGAATGCAAGTATATAGCAAATCATATTGATAGACTACTCTCAACAATTATACTATATGGTTCTGTCTTCGGATGCTAGGTAGAGTTAGTATGTATTGAAATCAATATTCTATAGGTAACTCTAACATATTATCTTTTGGTTTGTGCTAACAGGTACGTAGTGAAGGAATTTGAGGATAACTGACTTGGCATTTGCAAGCCACATAGGAGTGAATAATAGAAAAATACTTAACTACATATATTTGAGTGGCAGACCTTTCGGTAGATGAGAAACATAATTGCAAATCATAATATAATTCTAATGTAAGTTTTTTGGGGGAAGGAAAAAAGAAAGAAAAAAGTTATATATATTACTCTCTTTACTCATATGTAGTTTTTGTCTTATAACTTTCGTGTATTTTTATTCAAATTGCACCATAAGAGACTGAGAAAGAGGATGCAGTTGTTGATATACAAACAAAGATGGTCGTATATTTCCAATTTCCACTCTTTCGTTTTTCTCACCAGGTTGTGAGATCTCTCTATATAAAAGAAAAAGAAAAGTAACGTGTAGTTGTCATTGCAAAGCAATGTTGTGTACTAATAACAGGACACATTGTATCGTGGAAGGGAAAAGAAAAGAACAGGGTACCTGATAATTACATTTTAGGTCCCTTTCACTTTAAAATCTCATTAGTTAAGCATAAGATATAGAGGTTAAATAAATAACAAAGACTTTTAAGATTATTTTTAGTTTTAGTTTTATTTAAGAAAAGCTTCCAAATGTAAACATGAAACATGATTGATTGTTTTTTCTTTTCTTTTCTTTTTTTCCTTGTCTTTCTTTGTTGGTGAAAGTTGTATATTTGAATTGAAGTGGGTAATGAGTTTGCATATACCTTTTTCTTTTCTTATTTGTGAAGACATATACATATATTGCCGTATGGTGCCAACAGCAACAAGGTGAATGAATTACTTGTTCATTCTATGACCACAATTCCATTTACTACTTTTCTATTGGAGTTGTTAGCTAGCCTACATTAGGCTGCGTTTGTTTACAGAGATAGGATATTGAAACATGGACACTGAGACATAAAATTGTGTTTGGCAAAAGAGACATGGACAGAGACAATGTGTTCAGAGACACTGAATTAGTTTATTTTGTGTCCATCCTGACAGGAAGGATACAAAATACACTAATAAGGAAATAACTCAAATTATAAATATAGTCAGATTAAAATAAGATCTAATTAAACTTTGTTTGATCACACAATTCAAGTAGTTCATTGGATTCACATCATTTTCTTCCACTTTTGATTTGCTCCCCACAACTCTTCTTACTTCTTCTTGGGCTTTCTTCATGACATTTGGGTTCTTAAGGAGCTCAGCAAAAGTCCATTCTAGAGTTGTTGAAGCAGTATCACTTCCTCCAACAAACATGTCCTGGAATCATAAAAATGGGTTAATAATAACAGGCATTTGGTTAAGAATATAAAAATGAAATTTGTAAACAGTTTATCAATAAATCAACAATGTTAGGAACCAAGAGAGTAACAGCCAAAAACCAACCAAATATCTCTAGGTGAATTCAAAACCTCTACGTAGATGGTATTTATGCTAGGAATTAGAATGTTTCTTTTCTTTATAAATTGGATGATTCTAAATCTATTTTCTGATTTATAAAACCATGCAGCGTAACACCCAAAGGGCTTCGTGTGAGGTATGAAGAAACGGGCTTGATTCTGCGCCATGATCCTAGGAGTAGTTTTGGAAAGATATTTGTCAAAGGTTGATTTTACTTAAACAACAATTAATAACAAATATTGTAAATTAAAAAAATTAAATTAATTAAGAATGAAATATAAATTAATATGGTTTTGTTTAGTTTTTGACTGTAAGTTCTTAGTTTCATATACTTTTTCTAAATAAAAAGTCCATTATAATTTTGAAATTCTTAATTTTTAATAAAATGATTTATTTATTTTTTAACAAATGTCTTATTGCAAAACCTAGTATAATATGCTCTACCATTAATCATGCAAGAAAAATTATTAGAAATCTTAACTCATCTATAAATATTTATTAGAAAAATCATATTAGACTTTGTTAAGGATTCCTCCACAAATATTTATTTTTAGCGATATTTAAATAGCATGACTCTTTTGTGTTCAAATTAATTGTTCATTTTGAAAATTCAATTTGGGAAACTAAACAATGTTGATTAATTTTTGGTCTGCTAGTAACCTTATTCATAAAAGAGATAAATGATAAAGAATAACAATAAAATATTTAAATGAACCTCTCCTGAATTATGTTAGATTGGTCTTAAATTTTTTGAAAATTTAGCCGTCGATGATATATTTGATGCAAATAAAAAAATTTTAGGACAAAATTAAAACAAATTAAAACTTAGGAATATTTTTAATTTTTTTGTCAAATTTTAAAGACAAAAAATATACTTTACACTTTCAATAATTATTTATCAGTTAAGTCAAGCCGATTTTAAATAAATTTCGTGCAAATCAATATTAGTGATTAATTTTTAAATGTGAACAAGTGGGAGAGAAAATGACATGTTTAGGTAGGATAGGAAATTTTAATCCCTCTAATATTAACAGGCTTTGGTGTAATTTTTAAAATTTAATTATAATTTTTTAAAAAGTTATTTAAGTGTTTATTAAAAAAAAAAACAATTTTTTTTATAATAAAAAACTTTTTAAAGGACCAATAATCTAGTTTTACTTCACCAATGGTAATTGATTATCTTCACAAAATAATTTTGTTGTAACTTGATTTATATATTAAGCAACATTGTGCACTTTCTTCTTAGTACAGAAGCATAATTATGCTGGAAAATATTATCTTAGACCTTATCAATTTCCGAATATGACAAGGAAAATGCAAGCCACTTAATAAGGACACAAGCAATAATTATAAGAAATAAAGACAAAAATAAGTTTTAAAAAATTCAATTAATATAGTAATATTGCAAATTAAATATTAGTTTCCATTCCAAATTATTTTATATTTTTATTAGTATATATATAGTTTATGGACCACCCAACTAACATATATAGGTGTATAACTGTATATATCAACAGTACATAATTAATTAATGGGTAAAATATATTTTTTAATTTTAAAATTTATTAAAATTTTTAAAAATATTTTTTAAATTTTATTTTGTTTTAATTTTATCCCAAAATAAATATATCCTTAACAATTAAATTTTTAAAAAATTTAGAATTAATCCAATAATAATACATAACAATTATCTCTGATAATTATTCTTATAAAATTGTTACTGAATTTGTTCTAATTTTTTAAAAAAAAAATTAGCCGTCAAAAATATATTTAATGCAAATAAAAAATTTAAAAAAAAATTACTATTTTCTCAAATTTTCTCATGAGAGTCAAACTGCCATGTGTCATATTATTACAGGTCCATCACTCTTAGCCACCATAGCCATGACTTTTCCCAAGCCATCACAAAGGACACCTATATATTAAGGTATATTCTAAAAGCAAGGAAGAAAAGCATAGGCAAATAAATCCATGAAAGGAACACTAAGATACTTGGCTGGAATTGCAGGGCCAAGTGGTTTTGGTTCAAATTCAACTGCTGAACAAGTCACTCATCAACAACATTCTTCTTCTTCTTCTTCCAATCTAACCGCTATTATAACTGGTAAGTCTTATATATTCATCCTTAATTAGTTACAATATTTATATTATAGAGTTTAACTAGGGAGTAGTCAATTTTTTTCCAGTTAATACCAATTAATTTTTTTAATTTTTAATTTTAGACTCTAACCTTTAAATCTTAGCCTTGTATGTGAAGTTTTCTGTCCAATTCTCCAGATTAGAGCATGTAAAGTGATCATATTATTAGGAGTTTGTTAATTAGCTCTATTTGATGATGTATAGTCTATGTAGTTAGGAATAGTTAATTATAATGTTAATTAACACCACTCATGCATTTTTCTATATAAAATTAAATAATTACTACTTTTAATTGTGAATCTTTTTTTATGTGTATGAAAGTTTTTTAATGAAGAATTATATTGGCCAAATTAAATTTAATGTTAATTCACCACCTAATTGATTGATGGATTTCCTTACAAGAAATTTCTATGTAGTTGGATTATTTTTTGGGCATTGATAAAGTTGAAGACAATAGTATTGCACGTGAGGGGTACCACTTAAGGTGGTCGTTTCTTTTTGGTCGCAACAAGATATGATTTTGTCTCTTTTGTGTTCTTCATCTTCTAAATTTAATTTCATTTGTTCACACTACACCTACTAGATCTCCCTATCTATGTTATTTAAATTTTATTTTATTTTAATCCAATTTTAGATATACAAGTAACACAACTCTATCTAAGAACAAAATAATAATAATGTGTGAGGGATTTCCCCCCTAGTATTTTATTTTTCTTAATTCCCATAATGAATAAGATCAATAACTTAATATATAATAAATAAGATTTTATTACTTGTTAAATAGGTATATTGCTTATGTTTTAAAATCAAATTATTAAAGGGGCAAGTTCTGGAATTGGAGCTGAAACAGCAAGAGTGTTAGCAAAGAGAGGAGTGAGAGTTGTAATTGCCGCAAGGGATACAAAGAAGGCTAAACAAGTCAAAGAGAAGATACAAAAAGAGATTCCAAATGCTAAGGTTGTGATTTTGGAAATTAATCTTAGCTCCTTTGCTTCTATACACTCATTTTGCTCCCACTTTATAGCTTTGGACCTTCCTCTTAATATTCTCATGTAAGTCTTTAATTTAATTTAGAGTAAAGTGATAAATAAAGTTTTTGAGAATTTATATTTCGGACAGATTAGTCTTTTAAGAAAAAAATTACTAATAAAGTCTTTTAGAATAATAGATGTGGATAGACTATCTTAAAATAAAAAAGAAGGTTTAATTACTCTACAAGTTTCTATAGTTTCATTGAATTTTCAATTAGGTTTCTATATATATATATTTTTTATAATTGGGTTCCTATACATTATTTTTTTTCAATTTAATCCCTGTTAATATTAAACGTCAAAAAAATGTTAGCAATTTATAAAATTACTTGTATACCTTTAAGGACCCAATTGAAAAGAAAAAAGTATAGATACCTAATTGAAAATTCAGTAAAACTATAAATATTCAATGAAAGATATTCCTATAATCCCTATAATCACAATAATTAAAGTAAAAAGTCTTAATTTAAAGTATAGGAATTTTTGATATTTTTTTCTTTAGTAACTAATCTGTTCGAAATATAAATTTTTAGAAATTTATTTGTTATTTTACTTTTTAATTTAATGTATATATAAAATACTGTGAAAGAAAATGGAAATGAAACAATCATTGTTATAATGAATTAATTTAGCAGAAATAATGCTGGAGTATTCTCTCAAAATCTTGAATTCTCTCAAGAGAAGATTGAAATGACATTTGCCACAAATTACATAGGCACCTTTATTTATTTATTTAGTTAACCCGTTCCCTTTTTCAAAAATCACTCTTAAATCTATGTAAACATTTGTCTGGTAATATTTTTCATCATATGTAGCTTTAATTTAATAGTTCTTAATTGGCTTTAAATATGTATTTTTCATATTTTTAGTAGTAATTAATTATATTTAATTATGTTACTAAAATTGAAGATCTATTTTGTTTAATTTTCAGGACATTTTTTGTTGACCGAAATTCTATTAGAGAAAATGATAGAAACAGCAGAGAAGAGTGGCATTGAAGGAAGAATCATAAACGTTTCTTCTGTGATCCATAGCTGGGTGAAGAACAGAGATGCCTTTCATTTCAATGACATAATCAAAGGAACAAAGTACATACAAAAACCACTTAATTAATTATTAATTCTCTCCAAAAACTATAATAAAATAAAAATTTAATTAAGTTTAGTTTTTATACTTATCATTTTAATTTCTTTTTGGTTATACAAATGCAGGTATAATGGCACAAGGGCATATGCTCGGTCAAAATTGGCCAATATTCTACATGCAAAGGAAATAGCTAGGCAACTCAAGGTTAATTATTTAGATAGCCCAAAACTTTATTATATAAAATAATGCTCTAATCTTATATATGTATATAATAAAATTATTAAATAAATATAAAATATAAATTAAAAGTGTATAAAATAACATATATATTTATATATAAAGACATAATAACTGATTTAGTAGTTAATTTTTTTATATATACTTACATCTTTTAACAATAAAAATTTAAGGGAAATTGTAATATACTTTCAGGCAAGGAATGCAAGAGTAACTATTAATGCAGTGCATCCAGGTATAGTTAAGACAGGAATTATTAGAGGTCATCAAGGCTTATTAACGGGTGAGTCCAAAGTCTCATTAGAAATAGTTAATTAACTTTCTTTTATTAGTTAAAGCCTGAAATAATTACTAATTAAGAGTATGTTCAACTTTCATATGCAGATTCAATATTTTTCATTGGATCAAAGTTACTTAAATCGACATCACAGGTTTGTATTTGTAATAAGCAAAACATCTTGTTCTTAACAATTCTTATGTTTAACTAATAAACATGATATTTATTTTTTATTTTTTATTTTTATTTTCATCTTCCATGAAATAGCAAGCACAATAAACAATATAACTATTTTTGAGAAAATATTAAGTAAAAGTATAAATGCATTCAATGTCATCATAAGAATATATAGAGCATTATTTCCTAATATAATTTTTTTTTTTATTTTATACTTATTTTGAATGGTTTTATGGGCAGGGTGCATCAACTACTTGTTATGTTGCTCTGAGCAAAAAAACAGAAGGTATAAGTGGAAAATACTTTGCAGATTGTAATGAGAGCAAGTGCTCAAGACTTGCAAATGATGAATTAGAAGCTCAAAAACTATGGAACCAAACCCATGCCTTGTTACATAATTATTTTTGAATTATTATTATTACACATTAATTAATTATTATTCCTGCACATAGTAATGTATTCTATGTATATTAGACTATTATTCACTTGTGTTAAATAAATAAAAAAGGTCTAAAAAAGATTACCAGAAAGGGCTTTAATTTCCATGTAGTTCTACTTTAATTTATTGTATATTATACAAATAAGAGAGAATATATAACTAACATATTAGTTAATAACAAATCTTTAAATAGAGCTCAGATGTGAAAAAAAATAATTCTTTTTTTTTGTCGAATTAAAGACACAGAACAACAACAACAACAACAAAGCCTTGTCCCACTAAGTGGGGTTGGTTACATGAATCAAACGACGCCATTGTGCTCTGTCATGTATCATGTCTACAGAGAGACCGTTTACATGTAGATCTCATTTGACCACCTCATTGATGGTTTTTTTAGGTCTTCATCTGTCTTTTGCCCTTTGTCCATCTTCCATCTCATCCACCCTCCTGACTGGATGTTCTATCGGTCTTCTTCTAACATGTCCAAACTACTTGAGACGCGATTCAACCATCTTTTCCACAATGGGTGCTACTCCAACTCTCTCCCTTATATCTTCATTCCTTATTTTATCCAATCACGTATGACCACTCATCCATCTCAACATCTTCATCTCTGCCACACTCAGCTTATGTTCGTGCTCCCCTTTAGCCGCCCAACACTCCGTACCATACAGCATAACCGGTCTTATAGCGGTGCGATAGAATTTACCTTTAAGTTTTAAAGGCACTTTTTTGTCGCATATAAAACCAGATGCACTCCGCCATTTTGACCAACCTGCTTGGATCCTATGATTTACATCCTGTTCAATTTCTCCATTATCCTGTATGATGCACCCAAGATACTTAAAACTTTTAACTTTTCGTAGGATGTTTTCTCCAATCTTCACCTCTATATTGCAGTTTTCTCTTCTCAGACTGAACTTACATTCCATATATTCCGTCTTGTTACGGCTTATGCGCAGACCATACACTTCTAGAGCTTCTCTCCATAACTCCAACTTCTTATTTAGGTCTTCCTTTGACTCTCCCATAAGGACAATATCATCGGCAAAAAGTATAACATAAGAGAATATATACAAAGCTAGAATATCCAATTCTCCATTACATATAAACTATATGAAACTGAATACTGCTTCGGACTCTACTGAACAAGAACATGAACTTGATCTTCAATACACTGAACATCAATTTATCCTATGTGGGAGGAGAAATTATAGTAAATATAAAATCCCATTATATGCTTATGTCTCTATGATACTCATTCCCCATTCTCCATAAAAAATCCAATACTGAGGATCTATTCTTATTCTCTAATAATGTGATAAGATCATACAAGTCACCTATTTGTTCATGTATTCAAGATATATATACATACATACGTAGATATATCATTTGATATTTGACTATGTTATTAATCTTAGCTCTATCTCCTTCAACATCAAACAGAAAAGTCGGCCCTCTCAACAAAACCAAAAACTATATGAAATAGTATATATAGCATTTAACCATATAGATCATCATCTCCTTCAGCTGTAGCAGATGAGAAAGGGTCAGAGGCACCAGCAGCAGAAGTGGTATCAGTAGTCCTATCTGTGAACCGGAACTCTGATCCGAACCCGCGAGACTGTTGCAATGTCTGAGCAAACAGTTGGTATTTTCTGATGTCGGCGTCGCTGACACTCCTCCGAGCAAACTTCATGGACTCCTCAAAGTGTGATGGTTTTATCTCAGCCACTACATCAGTGTCTTCATTATCTTCTTCCATGGCTTCAGGGTTCTCTATTTTTCTTTTCTCCATCTCAATGTCCTATTGATTTCATCAACCATTCAAATAAATGATCAATCTTTGGAGCTTCTACCAAGGGCTAAAGAGTAATAAAGAAGAGATAACTGCCACTTTTTTTTTTCACCTGCAAAAGATCTCTTCGCTCGCAACATAGTACATCGCATATTCATAATTATTCCATAGTATTTAAAAGGGTCGCATATTCATAATTATTCCATAGCATTTAAAAGGGTGGAAACTCATATACAGTTGTCTTCGTGTGAAACAGATAATTGAGAACAATTAAATGATAATTTAATCAAACAAGTCAAATCATCTAACGATTTTCAACTATCAATTTCATATGAAAGACGTCCCCATCATTTAAAAGATTTGTTTCACTAGATATATGACTTGGACTTCAGAAAACTTATTGACATATCTAAGATCAAGAGCTTAGAACTTAGTATTTAAAAAAAGCAGCTAAATTAGTCATACCTTCTCAATATCTTCTCTAATGGCATACTT
The DNA here is from genome assembly GCF_000816755.2 of Arachis ipaensis. NCBI lineage: Eukaryota > Viridiplantae > Streptophyta > Magnoliopsida > Fabales > Fabaceae > Arachis > Arachis ipaensis. The sequence goes on along the minus strand of NC_029791.2, from coordinate 102,381 downwards.
GCAAGCTCTTTGACAAATCTCAGTAATGTCTGCACCACTAAATCCATGTGTATAACGAGCAAGAGCCGAAAGATCGACGTCCTTCGAGATTGGTGACTTCCTCAAGCACGCCTTGAAGATCTGGAGACGTGAACTCTCATCCGGTAAAGGAATGTATATCAATTGGTCAAGACGTCCTGGCCGAAGCAATGCAGGGTCTATAATGTCAGGTCTGTTTGTTGCTCCAATGATGAACACTGTTTTCTTAACAGACATTCCATCCATCTCTGTTAGTAGTTGGTTCAACACTCTATCAGCACCGCCGGAATCCCCTCTTGAACTTCCTCGCTGCAGATCCGAAATGTCAAAGCCTTAGAAAAATAATTACTGGCAATTTGTGTTTAGTTTAAGAGTATATTCCCAATCTCTTCCCAACCAAAACCGGTAATCCCTCAGTATTCGAAAGTAACCAATTCGTTCCTTTCCTTAGTAGACAAGTTTGTTCCTACCATTAAAAAAGGACATATTAATCCTTGTCCATACATGTACTAGAGGACTCATACATCACAATCTTTTGAATGGAAAGGGACGAATTTGTCATTCTTGAATCACACGGGACAATGCAATCCTCTGGTGTTTTTGGTCAGGTGTGAGACTGTGGGTTTACCCTCAATTTGATTTATCAATTGATGTGTAGAATCTTTAGAACCTGGGTTGCAATAGAGTCGAGTTCATCAAAGAAAAGCACACATGGTGCAGACTGCCGGGCCTTGTCGAATATCTCGCGAACGTTTGCCTCACTTTCACCGAACCACATAGTAAGCAACTCAGGTCCCTTGACACTTATGAAGTTGGCCTGGCATTCATTTGCAATAGCTTTTGCAAGCAGGGTTTTGCCGCAGCCCGGAGGGCCATAGAAAAGAACACCTTTGGAAGGCGACATGCCAAATTTCTCAAACTTCTCAGGATGTTCCACCGGGTATTGAACGGTCTACAAGCAGCAAAAGAAATCTCTTATATCAATAAATTGTTGAAAAAATACCTAATATATAACACATTTAAGATTTAGAATATGAAATCAAGTTTCAACTTTCAAGTTTTTGCACCTCTTGAAGCTCCCTTTTAACATTCTCTAGACCTCCAATGTCATCCCAGGAAACATTTGGAACCTCCACAACCTACCACATAACAACAATTCATGTCATGGTTCATGTAAATAATTGCCACATTAAAGGTTAACATAATAATAACACGACATTTTCATTCAAATTTGCAACTGAAATAATCACAGAACTTCCTCAATACAAGGAATTGCAAGGAATAAAACATTAATATGCTAAATGTATTGAAGTATATATTTGCAAGAGTAGTGTTCTTCCTTTTCCAAAGTTTATGCAACCAAGAAAGATGAATCATGCTTAGAAGTTAGAATCATTCCTGTTAAGAATTCAGCGGGGGGAACTCACTGTTTCACGCAACGCAGACGGGTTTGAAGAAGTCAAAGCAGTTTGGAAGTGCTCATTGGTGACAGCCATGGAATTCAGAACCTCAGCATCTATTGATTCATCTTCCAAGTCAATCACATCCATCTTCTCTCTTATACACTGCAGCGCAGCCTCTGTGCATAGAGCAGCAAGATCTGCTCCTACATAACCATGAGTGTCCCTTGCAACTCTTTCAAGATCAACCTGAAAAAACAAAATAATTTAGAATTGTGAAGCATAACATATACCAGAGAAATTCTTGCAAGCTCTGGATCATATTTAATGCATGATCTAGAAACAAACACAACCACTCATTTTTAATTGTAATGTTTGAAAGTCATATGGGAAAATAAAGAATTATTGGTTGTGAATCTCACATTATCAGAAAGCTTCATGTTCTTAGTATGAATTCTAAGAACCTCCAACCTTCCAACTTCATCTGGTACACCGATATCAATTTCGCGATCAAACCTTCCAAACCTTCTCAAAGCAGGATCAATACTGTTGGGCCTATTTGTTGCTCCGATCACAATAACATGCGAACGGGTCTTGAGGCCATCCATTAGAGTCAAAAGTTGCGATACTATACGCCTCTCTACCTCACCATGTGTCTTTTCTCTTTTTGGAGCAATTGAATCCAATTCATCAATAAAAATGATAGAAGGGGAATTCTTTTCGGCTTCTTCAAATGCCTTCCTCAGATTGCTTTCACTTTCACCAGCCAGCTTCGACATGATTTCCGGTCCATTGATCAAAAAGAAGAACGCACCTGTCTCATTAGCAACTGCTTTTGCAATCAGAGTCTTCCCGGAACCTGGCGGTCCATAAAGCAAGATTCCTTTCGGGGGCTTAACACCGATCGATTTGAAGAGTTGCGGATGCCTGAGTGGAAGTTCTACGAGCTCACGAATTTGAGCCATTTGCTTCCTAACACCCCCAACATCATCATAGCCAACTTCATTTAGTCTCTCTTCATCCTCGCGTTTAATCGGCTCTCCCTCGCAGAAGATTTCAGTATCCGGTGCCACGACACAATATTCACCAGGATCAGTTTCTATCACCTTGAATTCAACACTTCGCATTCCGCCTCTAACAAGAAACAAGTCCCCTTTCCTCACAGGTCGGTACGACTCCATAAAATATGCTACGGAGTACAGAAGCACAATATAAGTCAATTCATTCAAAATTCATTATAAGTGAAAAAAATTTTGCATCCACACAAATCTAACCTATCTTGTAGTACAAACCCTAAGACACATGTTTCTAAGTTCCCCCAATTTCATGAAATCGACGGTTTCAATCATTGTACTTACGCTTTAGATATGCATCAAACAAGTTGCCGGTGACACCCTCAATAGTATCATCAATGGGAAGGATGTGAACTCGCTTCCCATACTTCACATCAGAACATTGATGAACAGAGACAACATCTCCAAGCCTAACCCTAAGATTAGATCTTACAACTTTGTTCATCCGAATTCTTGGCTCTTCGCACTGATCATCAGCAAGAACAATGCAAACAGTGTCCTTTCTCTTCTTCCCCTAAATATATTTCATCAAAACACATTCTTAGCAGCTAACTTCCTTCCATTACCATAACCTAAAAATGCTAGGTTCCTACGTACCTTAACCAGAACAGTATCCCCTCGGAAAAAATTGAGCTTTTCCATGGTATCAGGATGCAAAGTAACAACAGAATTATCATCATTGATTGATTCATCCACAACAAGCCGATTCGGAGACTTCTTTCGTTCTAATATCGCAGTTGAATAATCCTTCTTTTCACTTTTCCTGCACCAAACAACTACAAATCTGAACAATAGTTTACAAGTTCAAGTTCCTCACTTCAAATCATAACTGTAACATCTATATATTATGCATGTCAATTTTCCTCTTTATTATCTTAATTTCTAGTATCCTATTATCAACGCCACAATATTTCAGAGCTAGATCAAAAAGAATTATTGCTATCAGAAGTTCATTTTGCTATTCTATAAAATAAAGCTAGCAATAGAAACATAACTAAACCTGATTATCACATTGAATTAATAATAACAGTAGTATATAGAGAGAGAGAGAGAGAGATAAACTCACTGATCAGAAGAAGAGGATTGACCTTTAGCCATGAGGTTTATGAGAGATTATTCTTGGTATTTCAAAATCATACTCCAAGCTTACACTGTTTAGCAGCTTAGCTATATGCATATTTTTGTGCTGCGTGTTAATAGTTAATTCATAATTAATACATAATCTTCTTATCCGAGAGTTTGATAAACAATTATTTAAGTAAAGTTGATAGAGGAATATTATATAACCACTAAATGGCCAAATTTCTTTCCTGAAAATTCACTCATTCTTCTTCGATCAGTGTTGAAAGAATATTTTTAATTAAATTCGTCTTTAAATATTTTTAAATTAGTCAAGTTAATTTTTTTTATCATTTTTATTATTAATAATATCAAAACTTATTAATATGATATATTAAGTAATATC
>NC_029791.2:82541-98396 GCF_000816755.2 Arachis ipaensis | reverse complement strand
ATTTATATAAAAATATTTTATGTGAGTAGTCTTATTTTGTTAACTCAAATTTCATATAAGACAATATAAATTAAATTTAAGTAATTTTGCAAATAATATATATAATATAATATGTATGTACACACTACACACAATTTTGTTGAGTGGCAAGTGTCCCGTTAGAATAATTGAGAGCATGCACACGTGGGAAGAGAAGCTTTATTCATATTTGATATTCCTATTGTTTATTTATGCTTCGTGTAACACTTTGGCAGTGAACAGCACACAACACACAACACATTCTAGTTTCTCTGAAAATGACACAAACTGTTAAATGCTATTTGCTTAGGCAACTATTCAAACAAAAATGTTAAAAATATTTTTTTATGAAGAGTTTTATATTAAAAATATATTTTATTTATTTAATTACATTTTAAAAAAATATTTTTATAATATATCAAATTAAATTTTATAATTTATTATTTAATAATAAAAAAATATTTTTATATAAAAATAATTATAAAATCTTTATGATAGTATTTACCATTTGTTTATTGAAATTGGCAAAAGACTTTGATGGATTTATTTATTTTGAAGGTAAAATGTGAAAAATTTGTCACTCTTCTTTTGAAAACAAATGAAATAGAATAATTTTAAAAGTTCAAGTACACTATGAGAATTAAACTGAATAATCAAAAGAAAAATATTCTAGCGGGAGTACTCCTCATCTAGTGCTTCATGAGTTTGTTCACGTTCTGTTAGAGTTTAATTGTGCTACTTCTATAGTTACATATTTTTTTGTCTTTTCTTCGTCAAAGTCTTTTCCATCTTCTTTTACTTTTTTCTCTTAATTTCTTTCCCACTTAGTTTCCTAATTTTCATTTTCTCTCCCAATTTATTCCTCTTTTAATTCATTCTATTTTCTAATTCACTCATTCCATATATCTTATTTTTCTCTGGAATCATTAAATACCAATTCTGATTTTCTCTACACCATGAGAAATAAACCAAAGACTCAGAATCCTCATATAATTGATAGTGATTAGGAGGATGATTTGATCGTTTTAGCTTATGAAAATATTTCTGAAGGAATTCAAGCCTGTACACACGGAGCCTGTCCAAAAGAATTTTCTTAGATCAGATCTTTTCCGTAGGTACCATGGAAGGAGCTCTCTATGTAATATGGAATAAACCAGATTAGTTGAAAAATTCAAGAACCAGTTTCAATTTTTCTTCGAGAATGACTCTGATGTGACTCGAATTGAGAGGGGTTCGCCTTGGTTATTCAAGAGTTTTGTTATTCATGTTCGCAGATGGAAGCAGTCAATAAATATGGAGGATAATCACATCTCTTCTTTTCTTGTATGGGCACAACTTTGGGGATTGCCTGAACAATACAAAACGCTTGAGGTTGGCCGAAAATTAGGTGGGAAACTTGATCAAATTGAAGATGTTGCTCTATTTGAAGTTAGAGGCAAAGATACACGCATAGTGAAGTAGGGATGGCAATACCACCCGAACCTGCGGGTACCCACCCTGCCCCTACCCGCTCGGGGCGAGTTCTTGGGAGGGACGGGGCGGGGTCAGGTTTAGGTAATACCCGCTCCTACCCGCCCCACTATATATATAATATATATAATTTTAATATATAATATGTATAATATATGTAAAATAATTAGTAAATGATTAATAATATTGTATCATATTTAAATTTTTACTTTTATTTATGTTATGTATGTGATGATGGTTATATAAATTTTGAAATTTAATTTTATTTATTGAATTTTAATAATTATAGGGGCGGGTAGGAGCGGGGTGGGTACCCGCAAGTGCGGGTTAGGGTTCAACGTTTTACTACCCCCAGGTAAAAGCGGGGCAGGTTCCATGCGGGTTGTTGTACGACGGGGCGGGGTCGGTTAGAGCAAAAATCCGCCCCTACCCGCCCCGTTGCCACCCCTATAGTGAAGGCTAAAGTGGAACTGAACGGTGATAAAAGAGTGAGGGATACACTGAAATTGCTTGATCCTAATAAGAAAATGCTGGAAATTGGAGTACGCTATGAACGTATAGGTGTGTTCTGTACTTATTGTGCAAAATTGGGGTATGAATTTAAGAACTGTCAATTTTTTATTGATGATTCTGCCCAAAACAATATCAAGAAAGATAGAGTTGGTGAATGGCTTAAGGCAGATCAAGTCAGTAGGCGTTTAACTGAAAAGAGAACTTCCTTCAATCCTAACCAACCTCGGGATGGTTCTATTTCAGCTTAACCGAAGAAAAAATCTCCACCTCTTTGGCTTTTTGATAGTTTCTTAAAAATGAGTGTGCAAGATTATCAGAAAAAACAAAATAATGAAAAAATTGCTGCCAATTCGGGTTCTAGGTTAGAAAATGAGGGTGAATCAGAAAACACAGGTACGACTACTGATACTAATTCTTTTTCTAATGCTTTATTGGAGATATCCTATCCATGAATAATGTCCAACACAATAACAACGTCATATCCAAGCTTAAAAAGGAGAACAAAAAGCCAAACCTAAAACAACTTGCCAGAAAGTTTGTGATATATTTCAAACGGAGGAGTGGAGGTAATGGTACTGAAGATATTTCAAAAAAAATTTGTCTCAATGATATTGTCTCTGATGCTATGATAGTGGAGGATGCCAGCCTTTAAGTGGCACACAAAGAAATATGAAACTGCTCTTGTGGAATTGTCAGGGTTTGGGGAGACCCCTGACAATCCACAATCTTAAAGGGATTTGCAAATCCTACTCTCCCGAGATTGGTTTTATCTGTGAAACAAAAAAATAATTTCGACAAGTTGAAGGAAAACTAAGATCTTGTGGTTTCAAGGAATGATTTATTATGGATCCGGATGGATTATCAGCATGGTAGATTCTTCATTGCGGCATCCGTTCTGACAGCTGATTCTAATGATCCCTATGGTGTTCTAGGTGTTTATCTAAGTTCAAATGATAAATATAAAATGGCTCAGTTTGTTGAATTAACTTCAGTCACCCAACAATTCGATGGTAAGGTTGTGTTAATGGGTGATTTTAATGTCATTTCTAAACAATTGGAGAAAGCAGGTGGGGTGCTAAATCTCCTTCTATTGAAACCTTTAACATTTTTATTGATGATAATTTCCTGATTGATATTGGTATGGTCGGAAGACCATTCACTTGGTCAAATAGACGGAGGGGTGATGAGTTGATACAGGAAAGACTGGACCGATTCCTGGTAGGAATTGATTGGCAGCAACTCTATCCCAATGCAACGGTTCTTAGACTGTCATAATCAAGATCGGATCACTCCCCTCTTCTCTTAGACTCTAATTCAATAACTGAGAGATATAAATGCCGATTCAAATTCCAAGAAAGATGGTGTTCCAATGATGAAATAAGGCAGATTGTTAGAGAGGTTTGGCACGAACAGATTGATGGTTCAGCCATGTATATTCTAGCTCAAAAAATAAAGCGTTGTCGGCATAAGATTGTTAGATGGCAGCAAGAACACATATCTATCTAATTCAAAGGTGGAGATTGATTTACTACAGTCTGAATTAGAGGAACTTCGTTTAGCAGGAATTCATGGAGGCGACATCATTTTAGAAATAGAGGACAAATTTGAAAAAGCATTACAAAATGAGGAATCTTATTGGAAAGATAAGTCTAGAGTCAAATGGCTCAAATCCGGTGATCAGAATACAGCTTTCTTCCATTAGAAATTTAGAAATCGAACCTGAAGGAATAGAATTTGGCAACTAACTGGCAGTGATGGTGAAGTGGCTACTTCAAATGCTGGTATTGCTTCTGTGGCTGAATCTTATTTCAAGGAAATCTTTTCCTCCACTTGTCATGAGAACCCTGAACCTCTATTTACTGATTTTGAACCTAAGGTTACAGCTCACATGAACCGTAGGCTTCAAAGACCAGTGACCATGGAGGAAGTAAAACATGCAACATTTAGCATTCATCCTCAAAGTGCTCCAGGAGATGATGGTATGACAGCAAAATTTTTTCAAAACTTCTAGAACATACTTAGTGGTGATGTGTTTCGAGCAGTTAAGAGCTTCTTTTCAGGGGGCAGAATTTTGAAAGGTTTTAACTACACTCAGATCTGTCTTATTCCCAAGATTTCTTATGCTAAAGATATGACTCAGGTAAGACCAATAAGCATATCTTCAGTCTTTTACAAGATTATCTCCAAAGTATTTGTACATAGACTTCAGGTTATGATGAATAGACTAATTAGCCCTACGCAGAGTGCTTTTATTAAAGATAGATTAATCTCTGATAATATCCTAATTGCTCACGAGTGTATGCATTACTTGAAGAACAAAAAAGGGGACTCAAAAATGAAATGACGCTAAAATTAGATATGAGTAAGGCATATGATAGGGTGTAATGACACTTTCTTTGGTTTATATTGGAGAAGTTTGGTTTTGACTCCCGGTGGATCATGTAGATTCGAGAATTAGTGACAACTGTTTCTTATTCTTTTATTGTGGAAGGACAAGCTTATGGTTTCTTCAAACCAAATAGAGGTATTCGACAAAGAGATCCTCTATCTCTCTATCTTTTTCTTTTCTGTGCAGAAGGTCTCTCCTTCTTGCTACACATGGCAGAACAAAACAGAATAATTCAGGGTCTTCAGATACATAGGCGATGTCCCAAGGTCAACCACCTCCTCTTTGCTGATGATTCCATCTTATTCTGTAAGGCTAATCCTGAAGCATGTTCAAATATCATGCATTTATTGAATTCTTATGAAAGCATCAGTGGCCAGAGGGTAAATCTTAATAAATCTGCTGTATTCTTTAGCCACAACACTCCCTCCACTACTCGTACTCTACTGGCTAACTCTATGAATATTAATCATATTGGGGCTTAGGATAAATACCTTGGTTTGCCTTCTACAGTCTCTAAATCGAAAAAGACTTCTTTTAGTATGATCAAAGAAAAGGTTTGGAAAAGAATCCAAGGGTGGAAGCGCAATCTTCTATCATCAGGTGGTAGACATGTATTGTTTAAGGCAGTGAGAGAAACTATTTCTATTTATACATTGTCTTGCTTCAAGTTGCCTGATGGTTTAATTTCGGAAATTCACTCTCTACTTTCTCAGTTCTGGTGGGGACAAAAAGGTTTTGAAAGGCAGATGGCTTGGATTACCTGGGACACTATGACTCGCCCACGAAAAGAAGGAGGCCTTGGATTTAAAGATCTCAGAATCCAAAATCTGGCGCTTTTAGTCAAATAGTTTTGGCGACTCATAACACAGCCTACTTCCTTATTATCTAAAATCCTAAAAGGTAAATACTTTAGCAATAGTAATGCTATAACGGCAGAAATTGGAGTCTTACCTTCTTGGGGATGGAGAAGCATACTGGAAGGCCGAAAGATTGTTGAAAAAGATCTTAATTGGGCTGTGAGTACTAGAGAGAATATCCGAACCTTTGAGGATCCTTGGCTGCCTTCTCCGTATCCTTTAATGATTTCTGACATGCCAAATAGACAGGCTATTTCTGAATTGGTTCCAAGAGTTAAAGATCTAATTACTGAAGATAGAACTTGGAATCAGTATCTCATTCAAGAATTATTTTCCCAAGACGTTGCAAACAGGATTTTGTCAGTTAAAATTCAGCAACGTATGGACAAATTGCAATGGGATTTGAACAAATCCAAGTAATATGATACAACTTCAGGTTACAGAATTGGCTATTTATTTTACCATCCACCTCTGGAACTTTGCCCTAATTATATGCAGCAGAAAAAGCCGTGGATTGATCTATGGAAGTTGAACTTGCCTCACAAAATTAAGCTATTTATCTGAAAATCTCTCCATGGCCGGCTTCCGGTGCTTGCTCAGATTTATCACCGCATCCCATCTATATCACCAACATGCCCTGCTGTCATAAAACAACAGAAGCAGTCACTCATTGTTTGATTGATTACTCTAGAATTAAAGATGTATGGTCTCAGAGTTATCTTCATGACTGTCTTCCCCCTCAGAGTCCTAACAACTTTTGGACATGGTGGACTGCATCAACAGAGATACTTAACCCGTTGAAGAATGCTTACCGTAATCCTCAATTGCTTGCCATAATTTGCTGGAACTGCTGAAAAGCTCGCAACTAGTTGATTTTTGAAGGTTCTACTTCAATGCCGTCTGCCATTCTAGCAAGCTCTGTCAAGTTGCTCCGTGAAATCCAAAGAACTCCTAGTTTAGGTCGTCATCTCCATGAGGCAAGCTCTTAGTTGCATTCAATTTGATTTATCATTCTTTCTTCTTTAAGATTTTTCTTCGTTTTTCGACCACGCACCGTTGGATGAATACCTTCAGTGTAGTGTTTTTGGGAAATTCTCACCTTTTATTATGTTGTCCTACTTTTGGACATCTTTGTATTTCATTTTTTAATAATTAATGAAATATAACCTACTATCTTTGGAGAAAAAAAGGTACACTATGAGAATTATATTGCTCATACTAATTGTATTCACTGAATTTTAATGTATTTTAAAGAAAAAGTCTCGGGGCCAGCAATTTTATTGAATTCTGGCCAGCATGTAACCAGCAGAGAAAGGTGAGTCATTAGATGAAATCTCACACCAATCGCACACCATTAAATCATCATTGATGGCTATTTAATGGCTACCAATCACAAAAGTTGTTGGTCCCCTAGCATTGCTCTATTTTAAATATTACAATTTCTTCTTTATAAAAATCAAAAGTCTTTAACAAAAAATATTGAATATCTTTGACATTAAGGATTTAAAAATTTTCTTTCTAAATTAACTTATAACTTATTTTTCTCTATTAAAATTAACTTGACATAAAATATAATATAATTTTCCATGAGATCTCATTACTTTTGATTTTTACCAAGAAAAAAAAACTCTTATCTTCTTATCAGGCTAGGCCTGTTTTTAAATTTTCACGGCCCAATTTTCTGAAACCAGACTAAAAAAAAAAAAAATCTTCTTCTCCGAAAATTGACCTAAAAATAAAAATAAAATTTTTAGTTTTCCAGCTGAAAGAAGCAGGTTGTGAAATTGATATTTGATTGTGTGAATTGAATTGTTTGATAGGGAAGATGATCATAAAAAAGGGTGAGATTGAGAAGGTGAATTGGAAGAATTTGAGTTACAGTGAATTTGTGGAGAGATTCATGCAAAAAAACCAACCTTTGTTGCTCAATGGATTCTCGGAACATCACAATTGGAGAGCTTCAGTTGATTGGGTCACCCCTCTTGGCCACCCCAATTTTCAATTTTTCTCCACAAATTTTGGGGATTCCAAAGTTCAGGTACATTATCCATTGCTTCTCTTGTTCAGTGCAATGTTATCAAATTCAAACCCTTGAGCTAATATAAGGTGCCCAATTTTATTTAATTGTTTACTTTACAGTTGATTCAAGTTTTATCTAAGTTTGTGGAGTTTAGGTGAACTTTTGAATTTGATTACCTTGATTATTAAATGATTAGTTGATTGTAATTGGATAGCAAGAGGAGTTTGTGTTGGTACTTGGGAATATGTAATGTTGTGCTTTCTTTTTTGTGTTTTTTTGGGAATTTTAGTTTTTGTTGGATGTAATATAGTAAGGACAAAGGATGATTGTAATAAAAATGGAATGAATTTGATTCCTAAAGGTAAAAATGGTGAATGGCTATATAATCTTTTGTGCTTTGTTTTGTTGTTTGAGATTTGGTTTCTTAGATATGGTTGATTATTGATTAGTTATTATGGATGATTATAATCAAATGGTCTGAATTGGATTCCTTAAAGTGAAAAAAAAAAAGGGTTGGTGAATAGCAATAATGAGTCAATTTGTTTGTGCTTGTCCAAGGGAAGGTTGCAGATTGTGACACAATCCCATGTTGGTTTGTTGAAACTATGCTGCTGATATGTGGTCTCATGGACATTAATGATCTCTGGATACTCTCAAAATGGTCAAGAGAATGATGCCATCATCATGTATCTGCAAATTCTGCAATTGGGACATTTACCAGACCAGTTAACCTTTGGAAGCATACTCAAGGCTTGCTCTATTGCAGGTGATATAACTTTAGGTTGGCAACTGCATGGCCATGTAATCAAATTAGGATTTGGTTATCATCTGATTGCACAAAATGCTCTTATTGCAATGTATACAAAATTTGGACAAATTGATCACGCCTCAGATGTGTTTACTACAATCTCTACAAAGGATTTGATTTCTTGGGGTTCCATGATTACAGGGTTTACCCAATTCGGTAATGAGATAGATGCTTTATATCTTTTCAGAGACATGCTCAGGCAGGGTTCCAATCAGCCAAATGAATTTATATTTGGCAGTGTTTTCAGTGCTTGCAGCAGCCTGCTAGAGCCAGAATTCGGAAGGCAAATACATGGAGTATGTACTAAATTTGGTTTAGGGAGGAATACTTTTGCTGGATGTTTGCTCTCAGATATGTATGCAAATTTTGGATTCTTACCTTCAGCAAAACTTGCATTTTATCATATTGAAAGCCCTGATTTAGTGTCATGGAATGCAATTATTGCAGCATTTGCTGACAGTGTTGATGCTAATGAATCCATATATTTTTTCTGTCAGATGATGGATTCGAGATTGGTCCCAGATAGCATTACATTCCTCTCCTTACTTTCTGCTTGTGGGAGCTCGATGGCACTCAACCAAGGCAAGCAAATTCATTCCTACGTTATCAAACTAGGATTCGATAAGCATGCACCTGTTTGCAACTCTTTGCTAACCATGTACACAAAGTGTTCAGATCTACAAGATGCATTTAATGTTTTTGAAGATATAAGCGAGAATGCCAATTTAGTCTCGTGGAATGCAATTCTTTCAGCTTGCTTGCAGCACAAACAAGCAGGAGAGTCTTTCAGATTGTTTTAACTAATGAGTTCTTCTGCAAATAGACCTGACAATATCACCATAATGAACTTATTAGGAACTTGCGCAGAATTAGCTTCATTGGAAGCCGGGAATCAAGTCCATTGCCTTAGTGTTAAAAGTGGACTTGTGCTAGATGTTTCTGTTTGCAATGGATTGATTGACATGTATGCAAAGTGTGGATCACTTAAATCTGCTCAAAATGTTTTTGATTCAACTCTCAACCGAAATGTTATCTCGTGGAGTAGTTTGATTGTTGGTTATGCACAATTTGGGCTTGCACATGAAGCACTTAATCTCTTCAGAAGAATGAGAAAGTTTGGTATTCACCCTAATGAGGTCACATATCTCGGGGTTCTCACCGCATGCAGTCACATTGGATTGGTGGAGGAAGGATGGCACCTATATAAAACCATGCAAGTCGAACTAGGTGTTCCACCAAGAAGAGAGCACTTCTCATGCATGGTTGATTTGCTTGCTCGAGCTGGATGCTTGAATGAAGCAGAGACTTTTATCATGAAAACAGGATTTGACCCCGATATTACTACGTGGAAAACTCTCCTATCTGCTTGCAAAACTCATGGTAATGTTGACATTGCGAAGCGAGCTGCTGAAAATATACTAAAGCTTGATCCTTCCAGCTCTGCTGCAATGGTGTTACTTTGCAATATTCATGCTTCTGGCGGAAACTGGGAAGATGTTGCCAAACTAAGGAGCTTGATGAAACAAACGGGTATACCAAAGGTTCCTGGTCAGAGTTGGATAGAAGTCAAGGATAAGATCCATGTGTTCTTCTCAGATGATACATCACATCCTCAAAGGGAAAAAATATACACAATGCTTGAAGAGTTATGGTTGCAGATGTTGGATGATGGTTATGATAGTTGCAAATGGTTAGGCATTGACATTTAGTGAGGAAGTTAGTTGGAAGGTTTCGTCGAAGCTATGCTTTTTTTTGGTTCCCGATTGAACAACCTGCATCCAATTCCTTATACTAAGAACCCAACTAACCTATCCCAAACCGGGACTACTGATTAAGGGACCAAGGCACTTACAATATTGACCAATCCCGTGTTGGTTTATTGAAACTATGCTGTTGATATGTGACAGATAGGGTGAGTTAAGCTCCACTTAAACAAGGTATGCATCAGTTGTTGGGATTGATGATATGCAGTATGCCTCTAAGTTATATCTTGTTTAATGCCATATATCACTTTGGGCTAAATAAGATTGTTGGATATAATATATGACAATGAATTATATGTTAATCAATGTAAGTTATTAAAATTTTTGTTGGAGAAATTCTTATTTCTTTTGTATAGGAAAAATCATCTCTTCTATTATTCTCTTTTAGTGCCCTTTATTCTCTTTTTTCTTCTATCTCTCTTCTTTATATTAAATGGTCAATATTACTTATTACTTTATGGAGTAAAAATTTCTTACTGTAGTAAAAGCTAAGAATGCATTTGTATATAAGGATATAATTGACAATATAATGATAAATTTAAAATAAAAAATGACATTGTGGAACAAAAAATAAGGTATCGTATTTAATGAATGAGGGAGTATAAAATTAAAATTATGTTAATCAATTGGATTCTCACCAAACACTCAACTGCTATTTACTTCCTTCAAGACACTACTCTTATTAAATTAAATCCTCATCAATCATCACACACTATATGATAATTAGGTTAAGATTTTGTCAAATTAATTTCTTCTTTACAAGTGCATGACTTCTAGTTCTAGTTACTCGCCCCCAACCAAAACAATGTCATGAAACATTACCCTTATATTGCTAAATCTTATAATTACCATAACCCTCTAGGCATCATCATCACATGGTGTATGAAACAAATGGTCATAATAATTTCTTGCACCAAAACCATGATTATCACAATCTTAATCTTGATCATCTTTTGTGCTGTGTTGATTAATGGTGCCAATGTAAAAAAATCAAGTTCCTCTATAGGCACCAAAGGGCAATGGCAACTTCTACTTCACAATTCTGGTGTGGTCAGCATGCACATGGCATTGACCAATCGGAACACGGTTATAATGTTTGACCAAACCGGAGCCGGCCAATCAGGTTACAAATTAAGAAAACGCTACAATGGAACATGGTGCACCACAAGTCACAATGATCTTGTGGATCCTACATGCTATGCACACTCAGTAGAGTATGACATTGCTGCTAACAAAGTTAGGCCTTTGAGGCTTGACACTGATACATGGTCTTCCTCTGGTTCATTTCTTAGCAATGGAACACTATTGCAAACTGGTGGATATGGCAATGGAGCTAAAAGCATAAGATTCTGTAGACCCTGTGATGGTGGTGGAGGAAAGAATCTTACATGTGGGTGGATTCAATCAAAGAAGACCCTTTTTGATGAACGGTGGTATGCTTCTAGTAAAAAACTCGCAGAACATGACAGAGTTGTTGTTGTTGGTGGAAGAAACGTATTCACATATGAATTTGTACCAAAAATTAATCATGAAGAAAAATCTTTTGCTCTTCCATTCTTGCACCAAACCAATGACAAAAATTCAGGAGGGGACAATCTCTATCCTTTTCTTCATTTATCATCTGATGGGAACTTGTTCATTTTCGCAAACCGTGATTCGATCCTGCTCAACGCGAGAAGGAACTGGGTGATCAAGACATTCCCTCGGATCCCTGGACACGGATCAAGAAACTATCCAAGTTCAGGCTCATCTGTGATGCTACCTTTACATCATAAGCACAAGTTCCAAAAGGTGGAAGTTATGGTATGTGGTGGTTCTACTACTGGGGCATTCAGGGCTGCTAACAAGGGCATGTTCCTAGAAGGCTTAAGATCATGTGGGAGAATGGTAATTACAGGTGAGAGTTAGCATTTCAAGTGTAAATAATTTGGTCTGATATTGGTTAAGATGCGGTGTGTGACATTTTTATGGTTTATCATTTAATTTGTTAATTTAGAAATTTTCAGAATTATCTTTTAGTGGATTGTATGAGTAGTAGCATATATCTGTTTCCCCATGATTCTATTAATTTGACTTGAGTCAAAATAAAAATTACTTAACTTGTGGTTGGAACATGGAGTACATGCCGCAACCGCGCCTCCTCCATGACATGCTGATTCTCCCAACTGGCCAAATTTTGATCATCAATGGAGCAAAACATGGTTGTGCAGGGTTTGACAATGCAAGAAATGCTTCTCTTGAACCATACCCCCCAAAAAGATACTTGGGAAAAGGTTCAACCCTTCTTCCTGATGGAAGGGTCTTGGTTGGTGGTGGCAACCCTCATCCAAGGTATTACTTTTTAAAATTTATAAAACTTGCAATGAGATCTCAACCATTAAGAAGTGAAAATTTTAATATAAAAATGTGTCTTTTATTATCATTTTCACTATTATTATTAAAGAATGGTGAAGGGAGGCCTTGGAGCAATGACCGAGTTGTCTCCGTGTGACCTGAAGGTCACGGGTTCAGATGTGGAATAAGCCACCGATATAATTATTTAGGCTGCCTACATTGCGCCCTTTTGGTGCGGCTCCTCCCCAGATCCTGCATTAACGCGGGATGCTTATGCACCAAACTATTAACGCGCTAGAGTATAATTCCTATGATTATTCAGATGATTATTATTCATAACAGGTACATATTTCGCAATGTGGCATACCCAACAGAATTGAGACTCCAAGCATTTGTTCCACACTACATGGACAAGAGGTACCATAACAAGAGGCCTATGAACTTAACCATAGAATATGGTAATCAAATTGGGTACGGTAAAGAGTTTAGAGTGAAGTTTATGGTGGTTAAGAAGGGGCAAATTAGTAATAATACTGTAACGTTCAGTGAATGCAATTTTGGAAGCACCACCATCATCTTTTGTTGCACCTTCTGGTTACTACTTGCTCACTGTTGTTAATGCTGGAATTCCAAGCCAAGCCCCCCAAAAAAAAAAAAAAAAAAAAAAAAAACATAAACCTTCATTTGCCAATATAAAATTAAACATAGCATTAAGGAGAGAGGCCATACCACTCAAACAAAATCCATAATCCCTAAATATTTTTCTCTGATTCTCAGTCGTATGTGTTTGTGTTTTTCTGGTTTTCTCTTCTCTCGATCTCATCTCCCAATTTTCTTGTTTTTGAGGATCTATTTACTTTATTTTCTGTTTGTATTTTGATTTGTATTTGTGTTCTTCTAGTTTTCTCTTCTCTGAATTCATCTCCAATTTTTTTTTAGGGTTTTCTAGGGTTTTTCTAGTATTTTCTAGGGGTTTTTAGGATTTTTCTAGAGTTTTCTAGGGTTTTTCTAATATTTTCTAAGGTTTTCTAGGATTTTTTAGGATTTTCTTAGGATTTTCTAGGGTATTTTGAGGGTTTGTTGAGTTTTCTAAAGTTTTCGAGGGTTTTTCTAGGGCTTTTTAGGTTTCTCTAGGATTTTTTAGGGTTTTCTTAGGGTTTTCTAGGATTGAAGGTTGTCCAATTCACCTGACCAAACAAAAAAACATAAACCTCTATTTGCCTATACAAAATTAAAAATAGCGTTAAGGAGAGAGGCCATACCACTCAAACAAAATCCATAATCCCTAAATATTTTTCTCTGGTTGAATCAAGAGAGGTAGAATTTATTGAAAATAAAATTATCAATTATTCAACTTCTAATTTAGAATATCCCCAAAATAATACTAATGTTTCACAAGAAATATATATGGAGCAACCGAAAAGCTATGTGCTACCCGGAAATGAAAAGAAAGTTTTCAAATTAATTAAGTCTTTGTATTGGGCTAAAACAAGGGCCTAAACAATGGCATGAGAAATTTGATTCATTGGTGTTATCAAATGGCTTCTCACATAATAGTGTGGATAAATGTATTTACTTAAAATTTACTAAAGATTATGAAGTAATCATTTGTTTATATGGTGATGATATGTTAATCATCGGAACAAATTTAGAAGAAATTCGTATAACAAAGGAGTATCTAACTTCTAAATTCAAGATGAAGGATTTGAATGAAGTTGATACAATATTAGGCATAAAGGTGCATAAAAATAAAGTTGGCTTTACTTTAAGTCAATCTCATTATATCAAAAAGGTATTGAAAAAATTTGATCATCTCACAATTAAAGAATCTAATACACTTTATGATCCTAATCTTAAATTAGAAGGAAACATGAGAAGACCCATAGCACCATTAGAATATGCTAGTGCTATAGGAAGTTTAATGTATGCAATGCATTGTACTAGATCTGATATAGCATTTGCTGTGTGCAAATTATCAAGGTTTACAGGAAAGCCTAGAAATCAACATTGGAAAGCTATAACAAGAGTTCTTAGTTATCTCAAGAAAATCATAAACTTGGGATTACATTATAGTGATTATCCCGCAGTTTTAGAAGGATATTTCGACGCAAGTTAGATTACAAATCTTAGTGATAACAAATCCACTTCAGGATGGATTTTCACCATAGGTGGTGGAGCAATAAGTTGGGTCTCAAAAAAACAAACATGTATTACATATTCTACTATGGAGGCTGAGTTTGTAGCTTTATTAGCCGCAGGTAAAGAAGCGGAATGGTTAAGAAATTTGTTGTATGATATAAAGGTGTGGCTACAACAGACGACAGCCATTTCAATCTTCTGTGATAGTGAATCAACCATGTCTCGAGCATATAATAAGGTTTATAATGAAAAGTCTAGACATATAAGTTTGAGACATGAGTTTGTGAGGAAACTAATAGATGATGGTGTAATTACCATCACTTATGTAAGATCTCAAGAAAATTTAGCAAACTCTTTGACTAAAGATTTGTCAAGGGATAAAATCAAAGAGACTACTGCTAAAATGGGATTAAAACATATTATTGCTAAATGATGGGAACCCAGCCTTATTCTAGTAGACCACTAGTTTCAAGGTTTAATGGGTTATAACAAGTTATTTAGCAATTGGAGCACTAAGGTATAAGATTTAGTGCTATTTACAATAAATTAGGAGGATGAGTTAAAACTCTTAATGGAATGATTTCAAAAGATTCTACCTGTATGAATATAAGAGTGGTGCCGTTCTAATCGAAAATTTGAGAGGTTTTATTCTCGTAAATATTCATGAAACCAAGATGAGTACAAGGCCATATAAGTGCTTAAAATTATAAACTCTTGAACTTGCTGGAGGGTATAAGTAATGTGTGTAATTTTTTGTACTAGCATATAGAGTATATGTTTAATCGATTAGACACCTATTACTTCGTTAGAACTTTAAAATTTACACTAAAAGAATGTTTAATCTTAGTGACACATTCTTTATGCATATACTTGTATGACATTTAAATTTTGTAAACAGTGGAGGATTGAAGGGTATTTACAAATTTGATTAATTAATATTATTGATATTATTATTAATATTAATAAACGGTTACTAACCGTTTAGTACCATTTAGTAGAAGGGACACAACCTTTTAATGATTGTGTATGTTTAAAACATTGTATCTATTAGTAATGAAAAAAACACAATATGTATAAATAAGTTATTGTCTACTATTTCAGAAAAAGAAGTACTAAGTGTACATTTTAATCAACTATTAAGAGATTTTCTTTATTTAAAAGAGTTGAGAATTTCTTACTATTACTAATTAAGAAATTCTTAGGTTTCATTGTATTTATGACACTATTGTCATCAACCCTATAACAACAAAGTGTGGAGACAAATATCTTTTTAAAGAAAGCAATCTAATTATGCTTTGAAATCAAAACACAATTAAAGTTTTGTCATCTTACCATTTTTATATACCCAATATAGATCGATAAAAATTCAGCAATATAAAAAATAATGCAGATTAATTAAAATTTTTCGTACATTAAAATTTAATTAAAATTTTTCGTACATTAAAATTTAATTACTTACATAATGTAACTAATAATTAAATTAAACAGTGATCATTTATGATGAATTTCAAAAATTATTTGTATATAATCACATATAATGATTT
>NC_029791.2:80268-82514 GCF_000816755.2 Arachis ipaensis | reverse complement strand
TAAAATTATATTAAGATTATTTATTTAGTTTTTTAATAAATAATGTTTTAAAATTAAATAATTTATTAATTAATTTTTACTTATTATTTTATATATTCTTGACTAATTTAACGTCAAAACAACGTTGTTTTATCTAAAAAATAGGAGAAAATAGATTTTTAACTAATTTAAATTTAGAGACAATTAGAATTTTTTTTTTCATTTCTGATTGTTAATGTTGACACATAATAACTATCTTAGCAAGCAGACGTGACAGTTCAGCTATGTAACGTAACATTGCCATTTTTTGTTTGAATTTGACGAAAAAACATACAGAGAGATCGCGTATGTCACGGAAATAGGGAGAAGAATTGAAGTGGACTATTTTTTATGTGAAGGGTCGCGTTGTTATTCGAAAAAATGGTCAAAGATTAAATTGATAGTTCACTCTTAGTTCTTTATTAATTTTCTGATTTTAAAGAATTTAAATTACTTTTTTTGAATTATTGAGGGATGCTTAAAAAATTATTTATATACTAGTAACAAAAAATTTAAATTATTTAGTGTGTTATTGTTTTAAAGAAGTTTAATCTTTCCTATCAATTTATAGAAATATACAAGTGTAATAACTCGTGCCATGTACGTGATAAGATTGAATTTATAGTTTTAAGTTGTTTATTAAAATTAATTTGAATTGTAATAATTTAACTAACAAAAAAGTAACATAATATCCATTGTTCTTTTTTTAATATAGCATTAATAAGTGTATTAATTCGAATGTAGTTATTAAATGTTTTTGTTAATTTACTTCGTTTAATAAGTTAAATATATATACTTAATGTCAAATTAAATAGCATAATACTTAAATTCACTAACAAATATTTTGTATGTTGTTTTACTGTGAAGTAAGAATATATCGAAATTAACTTAAAATGAACAATGATAAATTATTGTAAATTATAAAGCACAAATTTTTCTAATACCAGTAAATAATTTAAAGTTACTAAAAAATAACTCAACAACCTTTTTTGACACTACAAAAAAGTACCAGAATAGTAATTGATTTTAGCGACCGAAAAAATTAGTTGCTAATAACGACCGATATAGAAATTTCAGATTACTCTCTTTATTTGCCTTTTTTTTAAATGACTTTTACTGATACCTTGCTTAATGCCTTTTTTCATTGAAAAGAAATAAAGAAAGATGAAAAACTGAAAAATAGAAAATTTAATGTAAAATCATGAAGGAGAAAAAGGAATAGCTTGTAAGCTATGAAGACTCAAGCTATGTGCTCACTCCTTATTTCGATTTCTGGTCGTTTATCATTTTTAACGAAGAGTAAAGCTTACAAAATTTGAACTAGGTTGGACATCTTTGACTTGTTCTTCTTTTCCTATATATCATAACAGTAACGCAGAGAAGAAATGGAACAGCAACAGTGATTAGAGTTAGCATGCATTCTTACCTACCTGCTTCTATTTCTTCTTTTTTCATTTGGTTTCAAGGATTTGAGTCATTCATCAATTCTTTGGCTTCAAGTTTTGTTCTTAACCTTTGATTTGTAGCAATGATTCACAAGCTCCATTTTTTCATCTTATTCGAACGGTGTATGTAGAAGGAAGGCATCTTCAACAAGCTACAATGGAAGCACAAAGATAAAAATATTATTTTGATTTAACCTTTAGTTTGATTTTTACTTTGGTACCTTAACTTCTGACTTTTCTTCTTCTTTTTTTGTTGTTGTTTGATTTTGATAAACACTTTTTTCTTCTTGCTTGAGCATCGAGCTTAATATTCTTTTTTGCTTTGAGTAAGTTCATTTTCTTTCTCAATTTAGGGATTAATCACGTGGGTTGTAGATTAAAGACAGAAGGGAGTTCGTTGCCTAATTTTTGGACCAAAGAAAAAAGTGTTGCTTTGATTTATGATCAGCAACAATATTTTTGGGCCATCAAAAAATGAAATAAATGTTTTTTATTTTAAGCCTGTTTTATTTTTGGACTTGTTTTGAGTAATAATTTTCTGCACAATGAACACACACAGCACAAATAATTTTAAACTTTCAACTCAAAATTATAATGTTAGTCATCATCAAATTATTGTTTTTATTTCTTCAAACTCAACACCACATTGTCCAAATTGAATTAAGATTATGTTCAAAGTCTTAACATCAAAATCGGGGTATGATTAATATATAAAATTTTAATAATTACATACCTAAAATAAGTTAATTAAATAACAATAATTAATACCTAAAATATAAAAAA
>NC_029791.2:66666-80190 GCF_000816755.2 Arachis ipaensis | reverse complement strand
TTTTATATTTGTTTGAAGTTTTAGAGTATAATATTTTAAAATAACCCAAAAAATGTTAATTACCATAAATTAAAAATTTTTATTCTCATATAAAGGGTAAATGTTTGATATTATTATGTCAAGAGAATAAAACTAATATCTTAATTATCATATTTCTTTTTAAATTCATCATTCTTGTACTGATATTTTAGACATTTTGAGATTGAAAATCTATTCTTATGTATAACAAAATAAATACATTCATAATTTATTTTTTAATTATTAAAACTAAACTGTTAATAATTTAGATTTAATTATTTTGTTGGTCTTTATAATTTTATTAAATTTACAATTAAATTTTTATATTTTTCAATTATTCTCACTTGGATGTATTCATTCTCAATTAGATCTCACTTGGATGTGTTCGATTTTAATATTATATCCACTATTTGTGTTTAGATTCAATTATGTTCCTAGAAAAGTGAATTATGTAAATGTTGTAGGAATTAGTTTCAACATTTGATGAGCTATTTTTCGGAGTAGATCATCGATTCTATCACAGACATTTGTATTCTAACTTCAAGAAGAGATTTTTAAAACTCAAACTAAAGCACTCATGATGTGTAATTGACGGCAGGATAACATTGAATCACTTTTACAAATGTTAGGGATACAAATAGGACGATTTAAACATTAGGGACATTAACGATATTAAAATTTGTTGATGTGATAGGTTAAATAATACCACAACACACATTTAGTTATCCTAATTGGTGACTAATATCATAAGTTTATAAAATTAGATCAAATTAATTTTAAATTGAAAAATTCCAATACCTCAAGTTTTTTTTCTCAATTAGGTTTTGATTTGATTTAAATTCATAAATTTATTATGCTAATAGTCAATTAAAACTTCTATGCGTATGTTATAGTGTCACATAACTTTTCATATTAATAAATTTTAGTGCCATCAACAAAGAAAATAATAAAAAGACTAGTGCGATTAACTTAAAATTTTTAAAAGAAAAATTCAATTAAAAAAATTTTAACCAAGACGATGATTATTATGAAACTACATTCTAGATATCTGTAATTATTCACAATTTTAGGGGCTTAAATTAAAAAACTTGTAAGAAAATAGGGGCAACCCAGCCACAACTTCAGAAAAATCTAAAATCAGACATAGATACAAGTAATTACTAATTAGTATTTCATTTTAAATTAAATAAATATAAAATTATAGAAATACATAGTATTTACTTAAATACGCATACCAGATCTTAGATATTGTGAGATATTGTGAGAGAAACTCAATTATAAATATCTTTTGAATATTGAAATTTTAAATTATAACGCAAAAGTCTAACATATCTTGAGTAAATATGAGATACGTTCTACGTGGAGAAAAGGGTGTTGAGCACCCGAGATACATTCAAAAGCTGGTTAAGGTCTTTAGTGTTCGAGATACGTTCAAACGCGGAAATTGAATCACAACACTCGAGATATAGTCAGTAGTGAATTAAGACTACAGTACCCGAGATACGTATTTTATGGTTTAGGTGTATATATATTCTTCTATCCTCAATTTTACCTTCACAATTCATTTTTTTCCCCTCTCTCTCTCTCTCCCTCAACTATATTTGTAATTTATCTCATTAGAATAGTAAAAAACGGTGATAAATGAGTGATTTTTTGAGTCTAATTCAACTGTGATGTTGTGCACTAACCATGTTGATATCTTACATGTACTAAAGACGGTCATATTGAGCAACATGGGGAATAGGTTTCAAGAAGGTTAGGCAGTTGCATATAGATTTTTGCACGCACTTCTGAATGATGGATTTACCAATAGGTTATTCTGGCTTGAAGGAGATCAGCATGTGAGAATAATGTTCGACATTCATGCAAGGCTAATGCCACAACATGTGATGGAATGGTATGATTCAGTTTTTGACGTGGGTAGGTGATAGGCCGTCCTCTTCGAGTCCTTAAGTAGTCCTGCTGGATGTAACACCGATCCACTTCGCCCAGCCTCGTGATAGTGTCGAAGAAGACGACAGTGAGGGCGATTTTGCCGAATCCAGGTCGTTGAATGAGACTTTTTTTTCTTATGAGTATGTACCAGAGACTCCCTCCAGTAGTGGTGCTCGGTTTTCTCCTACCTCCCCCTTTGTCCATTCCTCAATTGTCAGAAGTTCCAACTCATTATCACACTTTGAATTTGAACGCAATGCAGCTGGATGATCTTTTCAATACCAGCCAAGGGGATGATTATAATACCGATGGTGGGTTGGAATTTCGAGTTGGCCATAGGTTCAGGAATTGTGATGCCATTCTGATGGCGATGAAGAACTACATTATTCGAAAGAACGCGAAGTATAGAGTTCTGGAGTCGGATAGGCTTAAATACCATTGTCGTTGCAAGCAATTCACCAACAGTTATCCATGGAGTTTTTGTGTGGCAGTACGTTGGAATTTGAATTACTGGTATATTTTATTTGTTAATTTTGATGAAATTAAAGGCTATTATGTCTTGTACTGAATGTTGACATGCACGAGTAATTTTGTAGGGAGGTGCGTAGGTTTGGTGGACCACACACCTGTTTAGCACTAACCATGTCTCAAGACCATGCTCAGTTGGATAGTAGTTTGATTTCCAAGGTCATCATACCTATAATAAAGACTGATCCATCTATCTCTATCCCGATGTTGCAAAGTGAGGTGCATCAGAGTTATCCTTTCAAGTCATCATATCGAAAGGTATGGATGGAAAAGCAAAAAGTGATTGCTCAAATTTTTGGTGATTGAAAAGAGTTGTATAACAAGATACCCAGTCTCTTACAAGCTTTACAAGAATGCCTCCCATAGTCCCATGTACGATTCACGATTGCGTTGCTATTCTGTATTATGACGGCAACATGATTGACGGCGATTGGAGCGAGCTTGATAAGGTTTTTTGGGCATTCCCTCATTGTGTTGAGGCATTTGGTGGATGGGACACACCTGTATGAAAAGTACGAAAGTGTGTTGTTAATTGTTGTGGCTCAAGATGGTAATAACAACATTCTGCCCATAAATTTTGTATTTGTCGAGTTTGAGACAACTGTCATGATCGGTTTTCCTATTGAATTTGAGTAAGCATGTTACTCTATACTAGGGGCTTCTTCTCATATCTAATAGATCATAGGCTATTTGCACTGCCCTAAATACACCTTATAGTGGGGGTGTCTGCTGTGGTGGTGGTGGTAGAGTTTGGTAATACAATGATGGAACTGATCCATACTGATGTAATGGTGGTGGTGGAGTCTGGTAATGCAATGATGGCATCTGCTGGCCTATCAAATGAGCCTGTGTATAGTCCAAACCATGATCAGTGTGCTGTTGAACTCCTGGACTTGTCGATGAGCTAGGTATGTTGGTGTGGTCTCTCCTAGTACGATAACGATCTGCCAAATGCTCTATTGAATCCCCAGATGCACCCACGATCTAGAACATGTCATCGAGCTGTATAATAATGTCTGTGCTGATGTTGAACTTGGTCTGGTGATGAGCAGTGTTGGAGGAACCTGGCATGACGCTCCTGGCCATGTCCGCCTCATGCCCAGCAAAGAATCTCAGGGATGGAATCTCTCCATGTGTAACTGGTGTAGGATCTTTAGGTATATCCTCCTACTGTCCATAGTTAGCCTCCTCGTCTGACTGTTGATCATCTCCTTCAGCCCGCTGATCATCTCCCTCAGCCCACCTCATGCATTAATCACGTTCCCTCCGAGCCGGTCTCTGAACATCATCTTGGGCACGCCTCTTAGCTCGTCGTCTCCAATATGGGACATCTAGTGGAAGCTGTAAGTCATCTCTCTGTCCCAAGACAATAGGGGGATATTAGCATGCGGTGCTACTACTCTCGAATCATCCAGGATGTCCTTCCCAGATAGATATCGAACTCTACATGTTTGTTGCCACCATGTCCAATACTCCTGTGTCTGACGAGGATTAGGGATCCTATCGATGGTCACCAAGTGGTGTAGCTGGTAACATCCCTTAAACAAGTCGTACAAGTCACGGGCCACCAAACATTATCTCCCCTTGTCGTCTTGAATAGAAACTCATCAACGTTGATTGGATCTACTGTCCTGTGCTGCTGCCTCTCAGGTTTTCTCTTCACTCTGTCCACATGATGAAACTCTACAAAGTGAAAGCAGACGAGGGGGACAACAGCCCTCCGTGTATAAATCTTTCCATCACTACTAAGTCAATCAGGAGCATTCTTATGTAACTAGAGATCCTCACATGGTGTCCATCGAAACTAGGCAAATCACATAAAGTACGATAATTAGGAATGAATCCCCAATGCCTGAAATAAAATAGAAAACAAAATATCTTGTACCTGATCAAAGATAAAGCCATCGATACGACGACGTAAACTTTAGATCCTACTATCGTGGCGATCCCTGTTTTGTTGTCCTAGTCCTGCCAACCTACGCACAATAAAAGTAATTAACAGCAGAAATTAATTATTTACAATAATTAACTTTATTCACTATTTATAAGATGTTAAATTAAAATATTGACAATAACTACATACCTAGTTGCAAGTGAAAACCTAATAACGTCATATCCTGGCGGACAAAATGATGGAAATCTATAGTAGATCTAAGACACAAGAAGCGGCATGCATCCCGCAATGTCAGTCACATCACGTCCAGCAGCGGTGCAGGGCGAGTGGTACATGTGTGCCAGCAGTGCAAACTCCCAAGACAACTGCCTGCAACAATCGAAATTCACCAGCAATAGTAGCCATCTCAAAGGAACAAGCGTAGCTAATTTGTCCGTGAAAAGAAACTCCCAATAAGCATCATCAAGTAGCACTTGGAGTACTTACAGAGTGTATCCGGATCTGCCTCAGGTGGAATGTATGAAACCCTATTCCTCAGTCAAGTCATCCTCAAATCGAAAACCTGCTTCCTATCTTCTGGATGTGGTGGTGGTCTGTCGCCAAGTAAATCCTCAATTCACTCCCACGTGGGGTGTCAATAGTACTGTTGGAAGTCTCTGATACAACCCCTAATCAGCTCATCCTTAGTGCGCAGACCAAGATGGTAAGCAACATCTTGAAGCGTAATGTTGACCTCACTCCATGGAAGGTGGAAGCTATGGGTTTCAGGCCTCTACTGCTCGACAAATGCAGAGATCAAGAAAATGTCAAACATAAAATTCATCAACTCTACTACATATTCGAATCCCGTATCGTTGATATAAGGTAATAGGATATCCGGCAGGGGAAGATCTAAGGTCACACGGCGTAATAACAGCTTCCAACACCTCTGCAATAGTTGCAACATTTACTCTCGCAAATTAATGTCGTCTAAACCATTATATAGGTTTAATAACTATTAAATATTGTAAACCTAATAGATAAATATCGTTAATAAAATATTATATTTCATACAACATTAATATTTATTACTAATATTCACCGTTAATATATTAATTTTACGTTTAACTATTATATTTATTTAAGTTAACTTAAAATTATTTCTAAAAATATTAAAACCTACTATACTTACCTAAGTTAATAGAACTTCTAATTAACAAATTCAAAATACCTAACACATTAACTAAATTAATAAAGACTAAATACATAAATTAATTATTTACTAAAAATAAAAGAGGGAAAAAAAACTTCACCTCAAAATCTAAAGCTCCAACTATGTACCAAGTCACATTCAGTCGGTTGATGTCTTCGTCACGAATATATTGTTGGGGGCATCTATACATCAGGAACTCGAACTTAAAGTGTTACAAAGTTAGAAAATTTTTCAAAACTCTTCAAATACAGGAAAAATCTCGGTTGCAATCAATTTATACAGGCCTCTGACTATATCTCAGGTGCTGTGATCCAATTTCTACGTTTAAACATATTTCAGGTACTAAGACTCTAAAAACTTTTGAACACACCTTAGATGCTTAGTACTCATTTTTTCACCTAAAATATATTCCAGGTGCATTTAAAATACGTCAGATTTTTGTTGCATCATAGCTTAGAATCTCAATACTCGAAATACGTCTGTAATTTGGTTATCCTCATAGTACCTGATATATGATACATTGTGTATTTAAGTAATTACTCTATATTTTATATATTTTTATAAATTTTATATTTATTTAATTTAAAAAAATCCCAAATAATTAGTACTAGTGCAGTAGTGCTATCTGATTTTTGGTTATGGTTCAACGGAGCTAGGGAATCAAATCTTTGAATTAACTCCGCATTTAAAGTACTAATTAAATTAGAAAATGTATTTTCCAATTAAAGACATAGTAGTAGTATGAAGTATTAATTCATGATCTAGTCAATTTAATTTGACGGTTTGGTTTGATTTTACAATAAGATGTCACACTATTGTCTTCCTAATTACCACATCAATAATAATAATCATAATAATAATACAACTACGGTAAAAGTCTTCCTTTCAAACTTGAAATTCTAAATTTATTAAATTATTGTATTATGGTATTACATTCTTCCTTATATCATATTTTTTTAGAAAAATAAAATAAAATTTTTTGTATGAAAAAAAATTTTGTATTTTCATAATTTATTTTAATTTATCATCAAACAAAATACAAAAATACTAAATTTTATATTTCATTCGTTATATTTGTTTTCAATGTTTTATCTTTAGTCCATTTTCTCATAAACAAAAGTAGCCTTAATTCCTTTACCTTGTCTTCGTTTCAACACCTCTCCCCCTAATTTCTTAGATTGGTTGATCTGCTCCTCCCGGCATGTAGGTCTCGATCCTTCTTCCCCTTTAATGTCCGATGAACACAATCTTCTGACACATCCATACTCACTGAGAGAGAGAGAGAGAGAGAGAGAGAGAGAGAGAGAGAGAGAGGGTCAGTGGCTGTGACAGAAAGTTCAGTGCTGGGTGGGTGATTTTTCTGAGTTCATAAGCTCTGAAGATTTTGGGGGTTTTGTTATGAGAGCTTTTCCTGAGTGGGTTTTGTGGAAAAGGTGTGAACTTTCTTTTGCTTTTGCCTAATTGGATTCTCTGATATGGGTGGGTGTTTTCCTTGTTTTGGATCATCCAACAAGGAGGAAAGTGGTGGTGGTGGGTTGAAGAAGGAAGTGGCAAAAAAGGAATCTTTCAAGGAATCATCAGCTCCTCAGGTTCATCACCCCAGCAGGGTTAGCTCAGGTTTTGAAACTTTATTTAATTTTATTTTCTGGGTTTACTTCAATTGTGGTCAATTTTGTGTTTTCATGACTGTTTTGGTTGGTTTTTATGGCAATTCTTGTTCATCCAAGTTGTTTGTTACTTTGATCTGGTTCATCTGATGCTGTACGTTCCAATGCTAAGCTAGTGAATTAATTGGAGGGGTAGGGAATGTGTTTTTAAACTACAATTTGCTGAATTTCATTGGTATTATAAGGTGGTAGTGGCATAATTGGAGATCTACTATCTTAAGCGTATGATAAGCGCAATGCATTGTCTGATAAGATTTTCTGTTTTGTTGATATTGTGGGATGCAGGGTTGAATAGCTGTATTATTAGCATCTAATTTTAGCCAAGATGTGTTTTTTTTACCGCTATACAAACAAAAATTTAGAATGCCTTGCCCTTGACTAAGATTACCTGGGTCACATTCAAACATATAATTGAGGAGATAAATGATTTTAACTGAAAACTTTATCATTGAGTATTATGAAAATCTGGGCCACATCTGTTGGTGTAATTTAATTTACAATGAACCAACATATTGCCCCGATGTTGTCTTAAACTATTATGTTTCGTCTTCTTGGTCGAACCACATGTATCTTCTACAGGAGGCAATCCTGTTGGGATGAAAGTATTATGGGTCTTTGTGTATGCATAGTGATTTGTCAGCAAACTTCTGTTTTATAATTTATCTTTTTTTCTGCTCCTGCTTATCTTCGGTTATTTATGTAGATAAATCAAAGTCACGTTGTAGCTCAGATCCTAAGAAGGAAACACCACTTCCGAAGGATGGGCCAACTGCTCATATTGCTGCTCAAACATTTACATTCCGAGAGCTTGCAGCTGCTACAAAGAATTTTAGGCCAGAATGTTTACTTGGGGAAGGAGGTTTTGGGCGCGTTTACAAGGGTCGGCTTGAGAACACAGGACAGGTACATTGTCACCGCTTCTACGAATATTTCGGATGTACTGTATACTGATAATCAGCAGCATAATGC
The DNA here is from genome assembly GCF_000816755.2 of Arachis ipaensis. Classification (NCBI taxonomy): domain Eukaryota; kingdom Viridiplantae; phylum Streptophyta; class Magnoliopsida; order Fabales; family Fabaceae; genus Arachis; species Arachis ipaensis. The sequence continues at coordinate 71,987 of NC_029791.2, read as the reverse complement.
CTTTCACATGAAAAAGATTCATAATTTTTTGTCATTACTACTAACTTAGTTTGAGCCTATCTCTCCGTCTTAATTTTTGTTCATGAGATCATTTCCATTGCAGGTAGTTGCTGTAAAGCAACTTGATCGAAATGGTCTTCAAGGGAATCGGGAGTTTTTGGTGGAGGTTCTCATGCTTAGTCTCTTACATCACCCTAATCTGGTGAACTTAATCGGTTATTGTGCTGATGGTGATCAGCGGCTCCTTGTTTATGAATTCATGCCATTGGGATCTTTGGAGGATCATTTACATGGTTAGACTTCATTCCTTTTTTAACCGAAACTTATTCTGCTATTATTGTGCTTTCATTTTATAAAGCTATAAAATATTAAATTTCATGCTAATTTAATTTTTATAATTTATAAATAACAAAGTAAAGTCACAATCCATACGTTTTAAAGCTGATACGTGAAGAAAGACAGTATAGGATTCTCTTGAATGGGAAATATTTGATTCAGTGTTACTTGTATGTTATGCTCTGAACAGTTCTTTTCTAGAAAAAGTCTAGGGGGCCAATTACAATATAAGCCAACTAAGCAAACCTCTTTTATTTCTGATTTTGACATTCGAAAAATTAGGACAGTGGGTGGTTGGTAACGGACCTGTTTTTTAACTAGTTGGCTGGAGTTAGGTTCACTTCTAATTGGTTCCTTAGCGGAATCGATTTCTTAAATGCTTTTTAATGCATCACGTGTTGTGCTCACAACTCGAAAAACAAAATTTTGTTGATGTAATGTACATGTGCATCCAATTACGTAACACCATGTCAGCAAAAATAACTACCTTTTATATTGACTGCGTGAATAGTTATCCAAAAGAATAAATGTGATTAAACAACTGTGTAAAACATTTTACACTGCATTAAGATTAAACTAAAAAAGTATCATTTTAAATATGAGTTAAGTTAGTGGCGGTCATATATTGAAAATACACTACTTTATTAATTGTGATTGTGTCCACTAATGATTATGAACCCTCAGTAATTCCTCATGGAATAAATTGGAAACAATGTGAATCAAGAAGGAACTAAACTAAGAAAATTAAAAGATATGGATTCAAATTGAAAAGTTGAATAAAGAAAATGGTCCAAAATGCCTTTTTTTTTCTCTTTTTATAAATTATTTTGAGGATTTTAATCGATTTATGCTTTTCAATTCAAATTTTTATGTGAATCTATTATTTAATTAATTTTAAATTTATTTGGAATGTGCTTTCCTGTTTTACATGAAAAATATTTTAAATTACTATTTGTTCAATTGTAATCGGCTATTGTCGCCCCTTTCTTTTTTTGTGTGTGAACTATTATTTACACTATGTTTGGATTTTTTTCCATCGAAGAACAAAATTAATAAGAATGGACTAGAAAGTGAAGGAATAGAACAAAATTACCTTCGTTTTTCCTTTGAAAAACTATTAAAAGAATTTCCTTTCTTGCCACCCTAATTTTGAGGGAAATGGAACAAGGGACATTGAAGGAGTAGTTCTCGTTGAATTTAGGCATGTGTGTATTGTTCTTATAACCAATAAGAAAAAGTCACTTTATAAGAGTTTAAGTTAGTGGTGGCTTATATCTTAAAACGTCATTCTTATAAGATTTGGATCCTCTCATGTTCTTTTGAACATGATCTTGTCATGTTTACATCTCCAAGTTAAAATGATAAACATTCAATGGTAGATAATGAACATGAAAGGATGAAAATTCGTTTCATTATTATTTGACTATTTGTGGCCATATTGACATGGTTGCCCTCTTCCTTTGTTCCCACCACCTGTCAACCAAATATACTGTTACTTAATGTTAAATTGCTTTCAATCATGTTTTCCCTTCTTACATGAGAAAACTATTTTAAGTCACTAATTGATTTACTTTAACTGCCTAACTTTTTGTCGTTTATGTGAAATTATCATTCAAATACTTTTAATTTGTTATGGGATATATTTTTCCTTTTCACATTACAACGTATTGGATTGATCCTCAACATTGTTTGTATCTCTGTGAGTGTTATTAGTACTACATAGCAATGATGTATTCTATTTTACTAGGAAAGAGACTCCTATGCTTTGGTCATCACCTTTTTTTATATTGTAACATAGTATCAAAGTTATAGGTTTATTATCCCATCAGTATAGGAGGAGGTATTCTTTAGTAGCACCTAATTATTTAGATGTGCCTGTCATTGCCATTGTCAAGAGTTTATTGAAGGCATTTTGACTGGACTTATCCTTTGAGTTATCCTTTGACTATCTTTTGTTTAATGTTATTAGTTGAAGATACCACAAAAATCTCATTTAATTGGTAAAGGACATTCATATGCGTTCAAACAGGATTGCTAGGTTCTACTTGTAACTTATCTATTTATGCATCTGTATTTACTACCCATTTTGGTAGTGGATCTGTGTCCATCTCATTCTGTATAAGGCTTGTTTATCTGACTCAATGGATTAAACATTAGTGCATTTGATTCTGCTAAATTACAATTATGTGATCTCGGGTATGGTTTAGTTTACATCTTTCCATCAACTGCTGATTGTTTTTGTTATTTACAAGTTTGAATTTCTCGAGAAGTCTATTGCAAGGTGATCATACTGTAACAATCAATAAGCAATACACACAGTAAGTATAATATATCCATGTACAGAGTAGATCACGAGAGTACACTGTTACCGTATCACCACAAGGCTAAGTATGATCAGCTATGTTTATGCTACTAAATCTTGAGCAGTTTGTGATCAAACGACTGTAGGAAGCTGAGTCCAAGCAATGTTAGGGGAAGAATTCAATATAAAATCCATTCTTTGAAAAGTTTAGATTTGACAATACTTGGATTTGGATCAATGTTACTAATGTAAACCATAACATACCAAATAATGTTTGTCATTGGCCTCATTGATGGTTTTTATTAGATATAAATATGTTGATTATGTATTTCAAATTGTTTTTAATGGCACATAGCTAGTATGTTACAACTTCAGCTTTGTGAATATATTCATCTTCAAATTTTGATAACTTCTGTAGATATGAGCTGTCTTGTGTAAAGTTTAATCCTTGATAGGAATTCTAAATTGATGTTGCACCTGCCTAGTAGTTATGTCCAGCAACTAAGCATTGTTTTTCAAAATGAAATAAAACCGTCTCTTCTTTCTCTATTTTAGTTTTCATGATGTTGCTTGATCTGATGTGGCTGGTTGATGTTGCAGCTGAAAATATAATGACCTACACAATTGGCAAGATGCCATAATTCAGCAAATCGTTTTGAAAGTGCATTGTTCAATACAATGTTATTTCACTTAACCAGTAAACACTACTTTAAAAGTTGTATGTTTTGATTAGAAATTTTAACTCCTGCAAGGTTTCAGCAAGAAATTTCTGACTCCGAGTCTCTTTCCAGATCTCCCTCCTGACAAGGAGCCTCTGGACTGGAACACTAGGATGAAAATAGCAGCTGGTGCAGCAAAGGGATTGGAATATTTGCATGACAAGGCAAACCCCCCTGTGATATATAGAGACTTAAAATCTTCTAACATCCTTCTAGATGAGGGTTATCATCCCAAGTTATCGGATTTTGGACTAGCTAAACTTGGTCCTGTTGGTGACAAGACACATGTATCCACACGAGTAATGGGAACATATGGTTATTGTGCACCAGAATATGCTATGACTGGTCAACTCACTCTGAAGTCCGATGTTTACAGCTTTGGAGTTGTGTTCCTTGAACTTATTACGGGGCGCAAGGCTATTGACAATACACGTGCACATGGAGAGCATAATCTTGTTGCTTGGGTAAGTATGTTGGTTTGCATCTTAATTTTTTTTGAGCTTCTAAAATTGACATGAAACAAATTCATTTCTTTTGGGGCATCAAAATTGTAGGCCCGGCCTCTTTTCAAAGATCGTAGAAAGTTCCCCAAAATGGCTGATCCTCTACTCCAAGGCCGATATCCAATGCGAGGACTGTACCAAGCATTGGCAGTTGCAGCAATGTGCTTGCAGGAACAAGCTGCCACAAGGCCTCTTATTGGGGATGTCGTAACTGCTCTCACATATCTGGCCTCCCAGACATATGAACCAAATGTAGCCAATCAGTCCAACAGACTCGGTCCATCGACCCCCCGGAGCAGGGATGACAGAAGGAGCATGATAGATGGTGTGGATAGCCCAGACCGGGGGCGTCTCGGCTCCCCTTCCACCCACAGAAACTCACCTGATTACAGGAGGAGAGACAATAGGGAACTGAGTGTTGGGACAGAGTTAGGCAGGAGTGTCTCTGGCAGTGGTGGGTCGGGGAGGAAATGGGGACTGGATGATTTAGAAAGGCAAGATTCTCGTAGAGACAGCCCTGTAAATACTGCAAGAGCTAGGGAGACTCCAAGGAACCGTGACCTAGACAGGGAACGCGCTGTTGCAGAAGCGAAAGTATGGGGTGAGAATTGGAGGGAAAAGAAGAGAGCAAATGCCATGGGAAGCTTTGATGCCACAAATGAGTGAACACAAACAAACACCGGTTCGGTTTGGTGTTCCTCTTCTCGTTGAAGAGATGCATATGATTAGAGTCACAGGAGAGGAATTTACACAAGGGTCTTGTCATTTAGTTTCTTGGTTTCATGTTCTATCCGGGGAATAATTTGTTGTGGATCATCCAACTTTGACTGTTTCTCCCATATTACTCTAGTTAGTTCATCATGTGAAGGAAAACAGTACACAGTTGAAATTTGGAATATATATATATATAGGGGGTTGGGGGGTTGAGGAGCTTTATGGGGAAGTTAAGTTGGTGTGAACTGGGGTGATTGAATGTAACGTTGCAAAATGTGAAATCCAACATCCTCATTCATGTAAAACGATTTCCTCGGTTTATGTTGCATATATAGACTATAGAGCAACAAAAGCGTCTAATTTTTGGCCCCTCACATTTGCTGTATAATGGTGGGGGAGGTTAGTGGATTTGGTGTGGTTGTCATTGCTGTTTTATTTTATACTTTCGTACAGTATGACAGAATCTATTGTCTATCAGGGTTTTATGTTTCCGGCTTATACATAAAAGAAAAAAAATTAAATATGCAGTGATAAACATAAAGGATATGGATGCTCATTAATATCATGGGTGATTTAGTATTCATGTTACCAAAAAAGAATTTACATTTAATGAAGGTTGAAAATTTGAATCCCATACATGTATAAATAGGGGGTATGATACGAGACAAGATACATAGCAATAGCAATCAATAACAATATTCTCTCTCTTTCTTTTATAATCTTCTCTCTTTTACATTCGATACTACT
>NC_029791.2:63382-66616 GCF_000816755.2 Arachis ipaensis | reverse complement strand
ACTCAGGTAACAAATTTTCATTATGTCGAAACTCTCTCATCTTGAATTCAATGCTCTTGATATATCTGGAAATAATTATTTATCATGGATATTAGATGCTGAAATCCATCTTGACTCAATAGATATTGGAGATACTATTAAAGCTGAAAATAATGCATCCCAAAAGGATAAAGCTAAAGCCATGATTTTCCTTCGTCGTCATCTTAATGAAGGATTGAAAAATGAATATCTCACATTAAAAGATCCTGCAGATCTTTGGAAAGACCTTGAAGAAAGGTATAATCATAAAAAAACGGTGATACTTCCTCAAGCCCGATATGAGTGGACGCGCACTTGCGTCTGCAGGATTTTAAATCCATAAATGAATATAATTCTGCAATGTTTCGAATCACCTTACGAATGAAATTATGTGGGGAAAAGATAACTGATCATGATATGTTGGAGAAAACTTTCTCAACCTTCTATGCCTCGAATGTGCTCCTACAGCAGCAGTATCGAAAAAAAATGTTTAAAAAATATTTTGAGTTAATTTCTTGCCTTCTTGTTGCTGAACGCAACAATGAGGTGCTCTTAAAGAATCACGAAGCGCGCCCAGCTGGCGCCGCCCCATTTCCTGAAGTAAATGCGGCAAATTACCCCAGAAGAGGTAGATGGCAAGGTTTTAATAACAAGAAAAATTATGGAAGGAAAAGAAATTATGTTCAAAAGAGAGGATCTCACCAGAAGTGGGATAAAAAAAGAAATTCTGGGCAAAATAAATCAACAAATGATAAGTGTTTCCGTTGTGGTGGAAAGGGCCATTGGTCGCGTACCTGTCGTACCCCAAGGCACCTAGTCGATCTTTACCAAGCATCTTTGAAAAAGGATGACAAAGGAAAGGAAACAAATTTTGTTTCAAATGATGTTGAAAATTCCACCATTTATTATGATGTGTCAGATTTCTTTGAGGATCCTGAAGGAAATATTGGTCATTTGATCAATGATGGAATAATTTAATATGTGAGATTGTTAAATATCCATGTAAATAAATAATGTAAAGAACTTATTGTTAAGTATATTTAAGTTTCAAATATGATGTATATAAATAATAAAATATTAATGTTTATGAATTTTGAAATCTGTCAAGTTTTAAAATAAAATTTTAGTATATGACATTATTTTTATATACAATGTTTCTTAGAAAAATAATTCCGATCAAGTATTCAATTTAACTGTGCATACTACTCATTTCATTATTATTTATCTTTGAAGAAAATGGCAAGGATATGTAATGAAGATGTATGCCTTGCGGATAGTGCAAGTTCGCACACCATTCTCAAAAGTGATATATATTTTACCCATCTTGTGCCAAAAGAAGAATATGTTAATACTATTATTGACTCAAGCAATGTGATAGAAGGCTCCGGAAGAGCTATAATTTTGTTTCCCGGAGGAACAAAATTCATAATAAATAATGTATTATTGTCTACTAAGTCTCTGAGGAACTTATTGAGTTTCAAAGATATTCGCTGAAATGGATATCATGTTGAGACAATGAATGAGGAAAATCATGAGTATTTATGTATCACAACTCATGATTCAAATAAGAAAGTTACGGAGGGACTGATCCTTCCAATTTTTGTGAAGGTCAGGGACTTAAAAATATTTTTTAATGGTCAAGGACAAAAATATCCGCGAGACAAAAGGTCAAGGGCCTATTTGTCATTTTCTCTAAATTTAAAAATCAATGTATCTAAATTTAAAAAAAAAACTTTGAATTTTATTTTTAGGAAAAAAGACAAATAGGTCCCTGACTTTTTAAACTTTTGACAAATACATCCCTGACAAAATTTAAATACAAAAAAGTCCCTGACTTTAACAAACGGAGGACAATTTAGTCCTTTCGTCTATTTGCCTCTCATACACCAAACGGAACTGGCTGACGTGGCTGAAACGGTGTTGAGGTGTCCGTTACGGTGCCACGCTGGAAGGGGAATAAAGTTCGAAGGACAAATAAGTCCTTGACGTCATTTTACAAATAAAGTTCGAAGGACAAATAGGTCCTTGAGAATTTTTTTTTCATTATACTTCTATTATGCTTTTATTGTGAGAATTTAGTTTATGTAGGCTAAAAGTTAGTTTTTTTATAAAAAAAAATTATTTCGTATAGGTCGAATTGATTATTTATTTTATATGGGCGCCTATCCAAAAATGGATTAGCACTATGGCTTTCAATTTCAACCGATCTGTAGAATATAGTCAAGGTCGTGTAATTAACACCTGGGTTGATATTCTTAATATCAATCCCAGTATCATATAAAAAAATTGAATAATACTTTTAGCATTTCCAAGAAGTAATTGATTAAATAGTTGAAATAGTTGTAATTCCATTCACTATCTTAACTGAAAAAAATCATAAGACTGAATTACGTGGGAGGCTTGCGCCCATAAGAAATTGCGGAGCCACCCATTAATGATAATGGAACTCTGCGCAAAGTTTCCTTAATATTTACATTTACAACATTAATAGACTCTAATCAAATAATATTCAAATTAGATCTATATTATAATGTAAAAAAATATTTATGTTATAGATTGAATGAACTGCTTGTATTTTAAAATCTAGTTAACTTGTTGTATTCTGTAATTTAAATTATTTGTATTAAAATTACAGAATTTGGGCTTGTTCTATTTCTACTTTTTTTCTTAAATTGCATTAGTTCAGTTTTAGTGCATTTGTGTATTATATTAGAATTTGTTAAATTGCATTAGTTCAATTTTCATCATACCAGTGGCATTAGTTAGCATCAGTTCATTTATGCATCAAGTTAGCATTAGTTCATTTGTGCATCATTCATGTATTAAGTTAGGCAGTTAGGCTCATCCTTAAACGCTCCTTACTAAGTATGGAGTGCTGCACACCTTGTGAATTCGTTAAATCTAAACTCTTCATTTATTATATTTTATTTGAATGGTCTGGATTTAAAAAGGTAACCTGTTAATCAGGTTAATCATTTTTTACAAGTTTTAGATTTTTTTTGTAAGTCTCAGATATTGGGCTGAAGTTCAAAATAAAAAAAATAGTATATAAATATTAAAAACATGTCTGTACAAAAAAAAGTTATTGGACTTTAGAATTAAAATAAATAATACATAAAAAATAAGTTGAAAATTTATGTACTAAATCTAGAAAAAAAAGATATATTAGAATCTTAAAAAATAATATTAAATATATATTATGTATAGAATATTAAA